>NC_061511.1:66589561-66753287 GCF_022539505.1 Lolium rigidum
TCGGGCTAGGTGGCCTCAAAAACGAGAAAAAAAAAGTTTTGACATGCACCACGGAGGGACCCAAAATCGTCGGCCATGGTACACCAGCAACCACGGCGCGATTTCAACTTCGTCGGCCATGGCAACTTTTCTTGTAGTGTAAAGTGCAAAATGACTTGTTAAAAAATAGTTCTAAAGAAAAACATGCTTATGAAGTAACAACTAGAGGTGGTGTTTCTACTCCGGATCCTCTATATCCTGAGGGGCATCCCAAAAGAGTTGAACAACATTCTCAACGAACTGAAACTAGTGCTCCTTCTAAGAAAAAGAAAAAGAAACATAAAACTGTTGTAGAATCCTCTGAGCCTATTAATGATCCTAATAGTATTTCTATTTCTGATGCTGAAACTGAAAGTGGTAATGAACATGATAAAGATAATGATAAGAATGATGCTTCTGATAAAGAAGAGGTTGAAGATGAACCTGAAAAGCATGCTAAGAATAAAAAGTATACTAAAGAAGATTTTATTGCTAAGAAACATGGTAATGAAAGAGAACCTTGGGTTCAAAAGCAAATGCCTTTTCCTGCTAAGAAACTAAAATCAAAGAAAGAAGAACACTATAATAAATTTTGTGATTGGATGAAACCTTTGTTTTTGCAAATCCCTTTGACTGATGCTATTAAATTGCCTCCTTATTCAAAGTATATGAAAGATATTGTCTCTAACAAAAGGAAAATTCCTAATGAGGAGATTTCCACTATGCTTGCTAATTACTCTTTCAATGGCAAGGTTCCAAAGAAGCTGGGCGACCTAGGTATACCGACTATTCCTTGTTCCATCAAGAATAATTATGTTAGAACTGCTCTATATGATTTGGGAGCAGGAGTTAGTGTTATGCCTTTTTCTCTTTATAAGAGACTTTATTTAGATAAGTTTATACCAACTGATATATCTTTGCAAATCGCTGATAAATCTACTGCTATTCCTGTTGGTATATGTGAGGATGTTCCTGTTCAAGTTACTCAAAACTGCTTAATATTAACTGATTTTGTTGTGTTGGAAATGCCTGAAGATGATAATATGTCTATTATTCTTGGGAGACCTTTTATTAACACCGCAGGGGCTGTTATTGATTGCAATAAAGGAAAAGTTACTTTCAATGTCGATGACAAGGAGCATACTGTTTATTTTCCCAAGAGGATTGATAAAGTATGTGGAGTTAATACAATTTCTAATTTGAGATCTATCAAAGTGGGAGATATTGATTGTCCAATATATGAGCCTAAAGAAGAATATCAAACTCTTGTGATTGGATCTATATCGATACAATATAAGGTAACATGATTGATTTGAGGTTTATTTCTTCTTATGACGTGTAAGATTTATTTGGTAGCAAGACTTGATCAACCTTGTTAACAAGTACATTTTATATGCATAGAAGAGCTAAACAACATTTCTTTCCTCCTCCACTTGTTTTACTTGCTGTAGCATTACTTGTTTTGCAAGATGCTTAGTTGTTTAGGAGTTTGAAAATCTTTTTCTGCCCTGTAATAATAATTTTGACACCCAGAAATGTGTGTTTTTCAAAGTTCACAAAAATTTACAAAAATTATACTGTTGGTCTTATTTTTCGAAGAGCTACCTGGGAGCACCAGGGGCTGACCACTGGGGCACCCTGGGGCTGGACCCCATGGGCCGGCGCGGCCAGCAAGGGGGGCGCGCCACCCTGTGGTGTGGGCCCCTCCTTGCCCCACTAACTCATCTCTTCCTCCCATCTCACTCTCACTCCCGAAAAAACTCGTACTCACTTTCTCTCACTCGCGTTTCTGCTCAAGAGCTCAAGATTTCTCGATCTCTTTGCTCAGCCCAGATTTCTGTCTGAAATTTGGCACATTTGCTCTTCGGTATGTGACTCCTCCGATTATCCAAATAGAATTTTGTTTGGTTGAGTATATTTTGAATATTATGCTGCTGTAGGTAACATGTTAAGTGAGCTTGCATGCTTGTTCTAAGTTGTAAAAAATAGTTTTGATGCATGTTTAGTACTCTATCAAGTTCCTATAGTAGTTTCCTTCATTTATATGTCTCCAAATCAACTTTTATAATGTTTGTTGAAAAATTTCAGAAAATGGAATGGAATAGGCACCAACTGAATCAACAAGAATTGGAGGTGCAAAGAGTTATGAGAGTTCACCGCGAAGAGGGAGTATACCCCTCTTACTACCCATGCGTTGATTTTATGAGGAGTGTAGGAATTTTGCAAGATGTTCAAAATCTGATTTCCAATGCAGGGTTGGAAAATTTTGTTGTTGGTGAACCTTACCAATATGAAAAACTAACCATGTCGGTGGTGCGGGATTTTGAATTCTATTGGTCCCAACCTAACCCCATGGTTCGATATAAAATTTATATTAAAACCATCGACTTGCCTTTTGCTGATTTTTGTACAGCTATTAGAGTGCCACAATGGGGATCTAGTGAGAAGATTAGGGGGACGCCGCAGGAACTCTCGAGTCTATACAAGAAGATCTGTCAAGGGAGAAGCTTCTCAGAAGAGAGTGGTAAATTTCGTAGCATTCAACTCCTAGCTATTCGCTATTTTGCTTATTTCATCACCAAGTGCATTCTTGCTAGACAGAATGCAAATAAGTTATCTATCCAGGATTTAGCTTTCCTAGCTGCTGCATTGCAAGGTGATAGGACTTATAACTTGGGTGCTTTGATAGCCTTTAGACTTGCTACTAACCATGAGAAGGGAGGAATTTGTGGAGGTCTCATCGCCTCTCGTTTATTAGCTATGCATGGTGTAGAACCTCACCCTCTTGATGTTTAGCTCTCTGTAGAGAAACTCGATATTGTTTCAATGATTAAACATGACTTTGTTTCTAACCAATCTAATCTGAGTAACCTGTCTTATGAGATAACATTTTACAAGAAAAATTGGAGAACAACTAAAAGAACTGAAAAACTAGTAGGATTGCCTGCACCTGCTTTGTTTAACCTTGCTTCCAGGGGAAATTGGTCGGTCACAGAAGATGAACTAAATGCATACATAGAGGGGGATGACCATCATGCAAGGGACGACACGGAGGAGGCCGAGGAACACCTCGACTTGTCATCCGATGCAGCGAGCTCTTCACATCAACATTTTGGGCATGTGGAGCCTTCACCCTTTTCTTCTGCACAGGGACCTTATTATGACCACACCATGTATGATCCACCGGCGTGGAACCCTGATCCTCGCTGGGGTTGATCTCCACTTAGGCCAAAAGCCTAAGCTGGGGGGGAGGTATACCGGCATCACTCATTCATTGCATATTATAATTGCTGGATACTTGTACATACTTGTTTAGCTTCTTAGAGTGGTTTTCTAATAAGAGGGAGATGATATTTGGGGAGGTGCTGATTGAAAATAGATTCTGGACTGATACCAAAAAAATTCTCAAAAACAGCCAGAACGTTATTTTGCCAAGCCAATTTTTTTTCATGTTCTCCAGGTTATTATCTAACTTTCATTAGTTGAACACTTTTCGAGCTGGGCAGCGGAAGAATTTCTTAAAAATCGATTACTGTACTGCTGTCAAGTTTGACGAATTTCTGCTGCTTTGTGTTTATGCGACTCTTTTAGTTCTCATTTTCTTGTTTTCTCTCGAAACAGGCTTTCGCCCCGCTATATTAATATAGAAACCACACGATACAACTGTCACACGGTACAACTGCTGGGGCATCAGCACAAGCACGCCCAAAAGAAAACACAAAAGAAAGAAAAGAGAAAGAAGGTCGACAAGGTCGGATCGACGAAAACGAAGATGCCAAGTAGCCGCCGCGCCCTCTGGAGAATTCCCACCGCGCTCCTAGCACTCTGAAGCTCCGCGTACCAAGCAACACCTCCAAGAAGTGGTGTGACGACAATGACGCTGCTGCCCGGACTAAGCCTGGGGTTTTCCCCGGTACACGCAGGGACAAGGGAGGAAGGCTTCACCCAACGCCCTTCAGGAAGGGAAGATGGCGCCCGCAGGCGTCACCGCGTCGGTGTCGGCCAGACCGACAGAGATTTCTCCCGACCCTCGCAACCCTGCCCTGGACGCTCCATCGTGCTCCACCAAACACATCGCCCGCCAACTTGCGCCACCACGGCCACAGAGACACCACCGCCGTCTTACCGCGACCAACAAACCGAGGTCAGCATGACCAGGGAGGATCCCAAAAGCAAGGAACGGCGAGGTATTGGACACGCAGGAGGGATCCGCCTCCACCGCCAATGGCGGTACCAGTCCGGACATGCCGACAACGGGCACACTAGGCCCACCTGGCCCGGCCGAGCACATACCCACCTAGCCCGTGCTCGTGATGCCCACGTCGGGATGTTGCAGGACACGCGCCGCCACCCCAGCCATGCTCCGCTCCGGCCACCTCCCCTGCCCACCGGAAGCAGCAGCTCCGCCTAGAACCAGCCCACCGGGACCCAGATTGGGCCCAAAGGGCCTGGATCTGGGCCAGGAGGGCACCACCAGGCGCCGCCTCGCCGCCCCGTCGCCAACCAGCGATGCCAACACCAGCTTGCCGCCCGGCGCTGCGCTGCCCATGGAGCTTCGCCGCCGCCGAAACAACCGTCGAACCAGGGAGCACCGCCATCGGCCGAGGGAACCCCGTGGTTCCCCCTCCAGACGCACGGGTAGGAGCATCACCGCCGCCTCCGGCACCGCACGGGGCTTTGCCCGGCGGCCTGCGCCGACGGCGGCGGCAGGGGAGAGCGGAGGAGGGGGTCGGGGCCGAGCTAGGGCGTGGCCGTCCTCCTGTCGCCCGCGGGGAGCGACAGGGAGGGCCGGACCGGCGGGGGAGGAGAGGAGGGAGGGCGTGGCGGCAGCGGGACGGGCCCGGCGGCGGCGGCGCGAGGGGGACAGAACCCTAGGCTTTCGCTCGAGCTGTTCGATGCACTGTCCAACGGTGCCCCTCCTCTTTTCTCACTCCAACTGAGCCCATTTTCTCATTTTTGCTTTCCTAAAACACAAAAAGACCAAAAATATTTCCGTTGTTTCTCTTTACCATTTGTTTATTTTGGTTTCTTGCTCTCATTTTGCTTTATTTTCTATCGTTGGTTTGCTATGAGAAAATCCAAAAAGATTTTGCTTTGTTTGCCTGTTTCCTTTTGTTCTTGTTTCCAATTCGAAAACACCAAAAATATTTGTTGTTCTTCTCTGGTTTTGTAAAGTTCACTATGGAGTTCAGTGGTCTTCGGTGGCTGGAGCTTGGTTTTCATTCCATATTATTCAAGCTACACAAGTGAAAGGCAATAATGACGATCTACGACAATCCGACTGTGGTGAGAGGCTGGTATGGACTCTATTTGTTTTCATTTTTGTACATATACTCATCCATGTGAGCATGCTTAGTTGGTTCATGTGAGGTATATGTCATTTAATGAAGTCTAGTAGTTCATGATCTCTCATGTTTAGCTCCAATTTATTAATATGAGTAGCATGTCATAAATATTTGCTTGCATTGTTTTATTCATAGATAGGTATGACATTGTGGTATCCTCCTCTGAATAATTCACTTGAATCAACTTGGCACATGCTCACGCATGCATATGACTGAACAAAATTCAATTAAGCCTCGATGATTTACTTTGCCTCAGAGTTCTTGTATCACTTTTATGCCTCCGTTAATTTATTTTTTCGCAAGCATGATTATGACAGTTACTGCTCTCTTGATTGTCGCTTCCCAGTCTATTGCTAGCCTTCACTTGTACTGAGTGGGAATGCTGCTCGTGCTTCCAAACCCCTGAAAACCAAGTTATTCCAGAGTGTCCACCATAAATACCTATGCATGGCATTTCAAACCATTCCAAGTAAATTCTCATGTGCTACCTTTAAAACCTTCAAAATGCTTCTTGATACGTCTCCGACGTATCGATAATTTCTTATGTTCCATGCCACATTATTGATGATATCTACATGTTTTATGCACACTTTATGTCATATTCGTGCATTTTCTGGAACTAACCTATTAACAAGATGCCGAAGTGCCGATTGCTGTTTTCTCGCTGTTTTTGGTTTCGGAAATCCTAGTAACAAAATATTCTCGGAATCGGACGAAATCAACGCCCGGGTTCCTATTTTGCCCGGAAGCATCCGGAACACACGAGAACCGCCGAGAGGGGGCACAGGGCCACCAAACCCTAGGCCGGCGCGGCCAAGGGGGGCCCGCGCCCCCCTATAGTGTGGCCACCCTGTCAGCCCTCCTGCGCCGCCTCTTCGCCTATTTAAAGCCTCCGTCGCGAAAACCCTGATACGTTCGACGAAACCCACAGAAACCTTCCAGAGCCGCCGCCATCGCGAAGCCAAGATCTGGGGGACAGGAGTCTCTGTTCCGGCACGCCGCCGGGACGGGGAAGTGCCCCGGAAGGCTCCTCCATCGACACCACCGCCATCTCCATCAACGCTGCTCGTCTCCCATGAGGAGGGAGTAGTTCTCCATCGAGGCTCGGGGCTGTACCGGTAGCTATGTGGTTCATCTCTCTCCTATGTACTTCAATACAATAATCTCATGAGCTGCCTTACATGATTGAGATTCATATGATGATGCTTGTAATCTAGATGTCATTATGCTAGTCAAGTGAGTTTTACTTATGTGATCTCCGGAGACTCCTTGTCCCACGTGTGTAAAGGTGACGAGTGTGTGCACCGTGTGGGTCTCTTAGGCTATATTTCACAGAATACTTATTCACTCGTTATGAATGGCATAGTGAAGTGCTTATTTATATCTCTTTATGATTGCAATGTGTTTTGTATCACAATTTATCTATGTGCTACTCTAGTAATGTTATTAAAGTAGTTTTATTCCTCCTGCACGGTGTAATGGTGACAGTGTGTGCATCCGTGTTAGTACTTGGCGTATGCTATGATTATGATCTCTTGTAGATTATGAAGTTAACTATTGCTATGATGGTATTAATGTGATCTATTCCTCCTACATAGTGTGAAGGTGACAAGTGTGCATACTATGTTAGTACTTGGTTTAGTCTTATTGATCTTTCATGCACTCTAAGGTTATTTAAATATGAACATTGAATTGTGGAGCTTGTTAACTCCGGCATTGAGGATTCGTGTAATCCTACGCAATGTGTTCATCATCCAACAAGAGTGTAGAGTATGCATTTATCTATTCCGTTATGTGATCAATGTTGAGAGTGTCCACTAGTGAAAGTCTAATCCCTAGGCCTTGTTCCTAAATATCGCTATCGCTGCTTGTTTCATTGTTTTATCTGCGTTACTACTGCTGCGTTACTACGCTTGTTTACTGTCCTGGGCAAAGCACTTTTCTGGTGCCGTTGCCACTTCTCATATATATTTATACCACCTGTATTTCACTATCTCTTCGCCGAACTAGTGCACCTACTAGGTGTGTTGGGGACACAAGAGACTTCTTGCTTTGTGGTTGCAGGGTTGCAAGAGAGGGATAACTTTGACCTCTTCCTCCCTGAGTTCGATAAACCTTGGGTGATCCATTTAAGGGAAAACTTGCTGCTGTCCTACAAACCTCTGCTCTTGGAGGCCCAACACTGTCTACAGGAAAAGGAGGGGGCGTAGACATCACTTCTCAATTTGTGTTAATGTTTTATAGCTCATGAGGAAGTATGTGGTGTTTATCTTTCAATCTTGTCATTTACTCCTGACAGACTTTCACCAATGGACTAGTGGCACATCCGCTTATCCAATAATTTTGCAAAAAGAGTCGACAACGGGGTTCCCAGCCCCAATTAATTAACTTTCATCAATAATTCTCTTTACATGCTTTGCCCCGATTTATCGATAAGCAACTTAATTTGCAAATAGACACTCCTCCATGGTATGAGAATGTTGGAAGGCACCCGAGGATTCGGTTAGCCATGGCTTGTGTAAGCAAAGGTTGGGGGAGTGTCATCCATAATGAAACTAAAATACATGTGTAAACAAAAGAGAAGAGGGATGATCTACCTTGCTGGTAGAGATAACGTCCTTCATGGGAGCCGCTCTTGGAAGTCTGGTTGATGAGGTAGTTAGAGTGCCCACTATCATTCGTTGACAACAACAAACACCTCTGAAAACCATTTTACTTCTGTCTTTAGAAAAATGAAAAGCTCTAGCACATGTTAATCCCTGCTTCCCATTGCAAAGGGCCAATCTTTTACTTTTATGTTGAGTCACCATCCTTTCTTTGAGCACTTTCTTGAGAGCACAACTGTCATTCTTAGTATAACATGCTTGTCCCAAAATGTGATTAATTGTGGTATAACTTTGATGCTTTTATCTTTGATAATCTCTACTTCCAATCTTTCCATGAACTTCAAAGGCGCCCGAGCATTTATGTTTTGCTGTACAAATACGGGCAAGCGAGATACCACTTTATCATATCCTTTTATGAACATTGCAATCCTACTGATAGACATGATTCATGATGCTTATTATTAATTTGTTGGTACCTTTTCCATGATTGACATAGCTATTAGATGACTTTATTTGCATGTATCTTATTATGAATTGCTTAAGTACTTGCCCATATCATGAGAATATTTACATCATATGAACAAATGTGTTCGTGAAAGTTCTTTTATCGCACTCAGTTGTTAACTGAATTGCTTGAGGACAAGCAATAAGCTAAGCTTGGGGGGAGTTGATACGTCCAAAACGTATCTACTTTCCCGAACGCTTTTGCTATTGTTTTGCCTCTAATTTATGTATTTTGGATACAACTAACACGGACTAACGCTGTTTTCAGCAGAATTGCTCTGCTGTCTCGTTTTTGTGCAGAAACTCAACTTCCAGGAAAATCCTCGGAATTAATGTCGAAGGGCCTATTTTCCCAGAAGAATCACGGAGCCAGAAGGGCAGGCCAGGGGGAGGCTCACGGCCTCCAGGCCATAGGCCAGCGCGGCCTAGGAGGGGGGCGCGCCGCCTTATGGTGTGGCCGCCTCGGCCAGCCTCCGACGCCCCCCTCTGGACTACTTGAAGGTTTCGACCTAAAAACGCACGGGGGTTAGACGAAATCGCCAGAAGACATCCAGAACGCAGCCGCCATCGCGAAACTCCGTCTCGGGACCAGAAACTCCGTTCTGGCACCTCGCCGGGATGGGGAATTGGAGGAGATCATCACCATCATCACCACCGACGCCTCTCCATCGACGAGCCATGTTTCCCCCATCCATGTGTGAGTAATTCCCCCGCTGTAGGCTGAAGGGGATGGTAGGGATTGGATGAGATTGGTCATGTAATAGCATAAGATTGTTAGGGCATACTGCCTAGTATCCGTAATTGGTACTTTTATGATATTGTTGCAACTTGTTATGCTTAATGCTTGTCACTAGGGCCCGAGTGCCATGATCTCAGATCTGAACATGTTATTGTTTCATGATGATATTCATTGTTTTATGATCTTACCTGCAAGTTGTATACACATGTTGTTGTCCAGAACCCGAGGCCCCAAAGTGACAGAAATTGAGACAACCGGAGGGGAAGACGGTGATATGAGGATCACATGTGTTCACGGAGTGTTAATGCTTTGCTCCGGTGCTCTATTAAAAGGAGTACCTTAATTTCCAGTAGATTCGCTAGAGGCCCGGCTGCCACCGGCTGGTAGGACAAAAGATGTTGTGCAAGTTTCTCATTGCGAGCATGTACGACTAAATATGGAACACATGCCTATTGATTGATTAGTACTTGGATACCGTTTTATTACTATCTCGCAAATGCCCTATCTTGATTGTTACATGAGTTTCTCTCATCCATGCAACGCCCGTTCATCCATCCCCTGTGCCTACGGTATTTTAATCCCGCTGTTTACTATAATCACTACCGCTGTCTTTGTTACTCTGTCGCTTATATTTCACTACTCGCTACTGCTATAAAACTGTTACTACTGATAAACTCTTGCGAGCAAGTCTGTTTCCAGGTGCAGCTGAATTGAAAACTCCGCTGTTAAGGCTTACAATTATTATTTGGCTCCCCTTGTGTCGAATCAATAAATTGGGTTTTACTTCCCTCGAAGACTGTTGTGATCCCCTATACTTCTGGGTCATCAATGTGCTGTTGCCACTAGGGATAAAACATCGATGTTTTGTATAAGGATATTTGTGTTGATTACATTACGCACAGTACTTAATGCAATTGTCTGTTGTTTGCAACTTAATACTGGAAGGGGTGCGGATGCTAACCCGAAGGTGGACTTTTAGGCATAGATGCATGCTGGATAGCGGTCTATGTTCTTTGTCGTAATGCCCTAAGTAAATCTCATAGTAGTCATCATGATATGTATGTGCATTGTTATGCCCTCTCTATTTGTCAATTGCCCAACCGTAATTTGTTCACCCAACATGCTATTTATCTTATTGGAGAGACACCACTAGTGAACTCGGACCCCGGTCCATTCTTTTAAATCTGAAATACAATCTATCGCAATCTATGTTCTCTCGTTGTTCTTCGCAAACAAACATCATTCTCCACACCATACGTTTAATCCTTTGTTTACAGCAAGCCGGTGAGATTGACAACCTCACTCGTTAAGTTGGGGCAAAGTATTGTGATTGTGTTGTGCAGGTTTCACGTTGGCGCCGGAATCCCTGGTGTTGCGCCGCACTACACTCCTCCACCAACAACCTTCACGTGGCCTTCATCTCCTACTGGTTCGATAACCTTGGTTTCTTTCTGAGGGAAAACTTACTGCTGTGCGCATCACACCTTCCTCTTGGGGTTCTCAACGGACGTGTGCATCACGCGCCATCAAATGGCAGTTGACGCGTCGGCCTTTCCTTGTCGAAGGGGAAAGACGCCATTGATCTGGATGCGCAGCTGGCAACATCGGCAAGGCGTCCTATCGGCAACAAGGCTGCCAAGGCCGCCTTGGCTGATGTTGCGTCGACCGAGAAGACGCAGGCGTCGATCACACAGTACCTCACCGAGGTCTCCTCGACCCTGCTCTTCCACCACAAAAAGACCGACGAAAGATGGGCGGCGCTGCTCAAGAGACAAGAGGAGAAGATGGAGCTCAAGAAACGCAAGGACGATATGTCCCTGCTGACAGCGTCGACAGAAGGAATGTGTCCCCGGATGCGGGCGGCGCACAACTTCTTCAAAGGGAAGATCCTCGACGGCATCGAATCCAAAATGGCGGTGGCCGAGGCGGCGGCCCAGGCAGCGACAACGGCAGCAACCCCAACCCTGGAGCAAGAGCCGGCAGATGCGTCTGCGACAACATCTGCTAGTACACATGCATCGGCCTCTGCGTCGGCGATCGAGCATGCACACCGGTCAGATCACGACGAGCTTTTCGTGATCGACGGGCCTGCGTCGACTCAGGATGCGTCGCCGGCGTCGCCGTCGCCCAACCCCTTCCCCTTCTTCTAATTTTTACGTCGGCATGTAATATGATCGTGCGCCCAGTACTTTGATGCCTCTACTCTAATCGCGACGACTTCGGCGGGAACGATCTCTTTTGAATGCAAACTATTTGAATTTATGTTTGGGGACGGTGTTTAGGGGACACGGCTGAGGAGCTACGTCCTCCAAACGCGGCACGAACAAAACACGTCCCCCAAACGCTCGATCCGCTGCCGTTTGGGGGACGGTTTGAGGGACGTGGCTGGAGATGCTCTTAGACCCTTGCTCGTCCCCAAGCAAGATAGTAGCTTAATGTACAAGGTGATCATGTTCACAAAGCTTGAGTCATCAAAATACATGTGGCATTTGAAGCAACAATTATAATATGAGATATGGAACCACATCATAAGTTCGATCTCACTTCCACATCTCAAATGAATTTAGAGGCTTCCACATCTTTGCACTAAATGTTTACATGAAGATTAGCATGTCATAGGATCACCAAGTTCAACCGAAAGAATTTGTGAGGTGATCTCAACATGTTTAGGATTCACTCATCACTTGAGATTATTTTTAAGCCAAGTTTGAAGTATTTTACGGTTGTTGTTTGAGTATTTCCCTCAACTTTTTCTATTTATAAATTTTGATAGAACTTATTTTTTATCACCTCTATAAATCGTTTGCTTGGTAAAATCTTTCTTTTGTAATCAAACAAATGATTATAACATAATATAGAAATTCTTCTCATATCCTATTAGTACTATTAGTTTGGACGACCTTAAAATCATAGCAAAGTACAAGAAAAATAATACTCATCCTAATTCATACATACAATAGAATAATCATAAAACCAAGAATACACCAAATATAATAATGGCTCGAGAATTCATTGGATATAAATATTTTCTTCCTCCAAGAGAGCTAATTATGTAACTAATGAAAAACTTTGAAATTTAAAACTAATATGCGTAAAATAAATCAAACATGCTAAAAGCTTTAAGATATATTACAAAGTGTTATAGATCTCTCCAAGCTTGGAATCAAGACATGTGGGATCAAATAATACCTTACGATTATTTGATATCGTGGTATTTCTACTTTGAAGGCGAAGCTTTTGCGTCATGGAGCCTGTCATGGAGGATCTTGTTTGTTGCCTCCAACTCCAACTGAGCATTGTGGCATTTGTGCATTTCAATTGTCTTCTCTTGAGTTTTTATTGCACGAAGACTAATGTCATAATTCACTTCCAATCCATTCATTATCTTCTTGTCCATCTGATCAAGGTAAAGACGCAGCAAGTCAATATGCATAGAAGATCCTGGGGCTTCCTCAATTTTTTTGATTTGGCGTTCCAGGCTATCGGGGGTGGCTTGAATCTCATCTCCTCCCAACTTCATCTTTCATTAGCAAGGAATCTTCATCTTCTTCAGGGGCCAAGTGCACCTCTTCATGACCATCCTCTTGGCTTATTAGTAGGCAGAACACCTTGCGCCATTGCTTCATCATCTCCATCAGTTTGAACCTATCTTTTTGGACCAAACTTGTCCAACCAATGTTTTCCTCCTTCTCTTTAATGGCCATATTTTTGGCGTCACAAGAGACTGGGGATCTCCCAGAGCTTCCCTTGCTGTCCTCCCTTGCGGGTTGGGATCCCCTGGAGTTGGACTCAACTCCACCGCGTGGAGTTGGCCAAATCTCAGCCGTTGCATACTCCCTATGGCCTAGATTTAATTAGCCATAACAACCTGTGATTTACTTATCAAATTTGGAGGGAGTTATAGTTCCTAGTGTGGTGGCGACGCTATGGAGGCTGCAAACTCGCAGGTTGGATCGAGCTCTGGGTGCCGCGGTGATCATGGCAGCTGCAAGCTCGCGATGTGGGGCGAGCTTCCTGTGTGGGCGTGCGTCGGCGACACTGCAAGCTCGCGATTTGGGACGAGCTCGTGCGGCGGTGACGCCATGGCAACTCCAAGCTTGCGATTTCTGGTTAGCTCCTGGTGGGGTGGCGACTGGGTGGAAGCCGCAAGCTTGTGGTGCTGCAGCACTCGGTGGACAAGCTCCTCGCGAGTTGGGTTAGCGCGTGGTGTAGCGACTACTTGGTGAAGGGTGCTGAGTTTAGGCCGTCATTCCGGCTACATGAGCTGACGAGGGTGTGTGAGTCAGTGAGTGTGTCCACGAGCTGATGGAGAGAGACGGGGGAAATCATGGTTTTGTCCTCAAGCTTCACGGTCTTATCCAAAGGAAGACGATGCACTCAAGGAGATATAGAGACGTGGTTAAATCTGGTCAGTGGGAGGTATGCAACGGCTGAGATTTGACCAACTCCACGCGGTGGAGTTGAGTCCAACTCCAGGGGATCCCAACCCCCTTGCTTGATCGATCTCCCATTGCCAAGATATGGTCATGTGGTTCTTGAGAAGGAAATATCATAGATGAGATCTGTTTGGCACGAGGAGAAAAGAAGAATACTCTTTGGGAGCGGTTATGAAGGGTTAGGAACATAAAAATATCGTAATATTGGTTAAGAATCTGCACAAGAAAAAAATCCCAATAAAATAGGAAAGAAAAGAAGCAAAAGAAAAATCTGGGCACTTTAACGAACTCTGATACGGGTGGAGCCCGTACTATCCGCATGTACGGCCCTTCGAGCTGGATTTCCATCAGTAAACTTTGGTTAAATATTTCCAAAAATTAGGTACGGGCGGGATGCGCTCATACCATCTACCCGCACCGAAAGTTACCGACTTTCGACAACCGGTAGATTTTAAAAAAAAAAAAATCAAAACAATAAAGATGAAGATGAAGATTAATAGAGAGTCTAACAACCATCAGTACGGGCAGCCCGTACCACCCGTTCCTATCGTCTCTTTGAAAAATCAAAGAAAACAAGACGAAGTATACTGGAGGTTGAACGAACATTGGTACGGCATGTGCGGTCGTACTGCCTGCCAGTACCAACCTTCAAAAACTCCCAATCTGATCAGAAAAACACAAGGACTTCAAAAATGAAAATGAAAATGACAAAGCAAAAATTAAAAACCAAAATGAGTAAGATTGAACTTACCTCTCTTGCCGGATTTTCAAGGAATGAGTTTGGTGAATTTAACCCCCTTCAACTTTTACACTATTTTCCTCTTTCCCTTGTGTATGGTTAGTCGCAGGAAATTGTTAAAGCCATTATGAAACATGTTAGAAAATTTCTTCTCTGAGCGAATGGTACCTGGGGGTATATATATATTGATGATACCTCTCTTGTTCTAGTATTTCTTCGATTGAATTTGGCATCTCAGGTGACCTTTCCTTCCTTTGCATAATCTACACCTCAAACTCTTGTAAAGGTGAAGTCCAACGAATCATTCTAGGTTTAACATCGGTTCTTTCAAGGATTTATTTTAATATATCACAATCAGTATGCACTCTAACTTCCGATTCAATAATGTAAGATCTAAATTTATCGAAAGAGAAGACAACTGCAACGAGTTCCTTCTCGGCTATGGGGTATCTTCTTTGGGCCTCATTAAGAGTGCGGCTAGAATGATGAACGATATTAAGTTCATCACCATCGTTATGGCAAAGAACAGCCCCAACGACTTCATTACTAGCTTCACAAAATAAATCAAAAGACTTCCTCCAATTAGGTGGTTTAATGATAGGATCATTTAGAAGAGCTTGCTTTAAGGTGGTAAAAGAAGTGAAACAACTTTCATCAAAATTGAAATGAGCATCCTTTTGTAAGTGATTGATTAACACTCTAGCAACTTTATAGAAAATCTTAATGAAGCCCCTATAAAAACCTTCATGACCAAGAAAACTCCTTATACCTTTCATATCATGCGGAGGTGGTAGCCTCTCCATTGCTTATATTTTTTCTTTATCAACCTATATACCCTTACCTGAGATCTTGTGACCGAGAACTATTCCTTCTTGTACCATGAAGTGGCATCACTCCTAGTTCAAGACAAAATTAGTGTCTTGAGATCGTTGTAAAAAATAGTTAGATTATTGTGACAATGATTGAATGAATTTAATTTCATGGACGGATAACTCGTCCATGAATAATTCCATGATATTTTCAATAAAATCTGAAAATGTAGCAATCATACATCTCTAGAAGGCAGCAGGTGTATTACATAACCCGAACAACATACACCGATACGCATATAAACCAAATGGGCAAGTATAAGTTATTTTAAGTTCATCTCCTGGATGAACAACTATTTGAAAAAAAACCATATTTGTATTTGTATCATTATCTCTTACCTCAATCCAAGGACTTGTAAGTACCCAAGACCTCGAGGATTGGTCAAGGTTCGAGGCGCGCGGAACCTAGTGACAACAAGAGGAGTACAATATTCGTTTAGTGATCCACATGGAAATAACAATAACATCATTATTCTTAATCCTTTGGTTTGTATTCTACTTAATAATCGTTGATAGCCTCGTGCTTCGTGGTACAATAGTTGGATCAAGAGACTATATGTTATGCATGTGGCTCGCAGGGGCTATAGTATATACGGATGTGTTGTCCATAAATCCTATCTATGTTCGATCATCTCCACATGAATGTTCTTAGCGTTATTTTTATCCGATATGCATGCATAGCTACAGGTAAAACTTCAACCCTGACCTATCTTCATCCATCAACACAACTCTAGATGCAAAGTAAGTTGAAAAGGTCCAGTAAACGTAAGATAAAATGAATTAGCAAGTCTTGCAGACAATCCTGAACCATCAGTAAGTGTTTCCCAAGGTTCGATAAACCTAGATCTTCTAGGAAAAAAGATACTATATTGCATCAGTAATCCAGATCGAATATATCAATCGGGTAAGCTTTGATGGGGGACATTAATATCCATCTAAAATCAGTACAACTACTGCGGATCCAAGTAAGATGTAGCTTCATCTACACATGTATATAAATAATACCCTCGAATTCGATAAATACTGGAGACTATTTCGTGCGGAAGATGATCTACTACAAGCAGAAAAGGGAGCAATGGTAACTAACCTTGTGCGCTGCAGATATGCATTTTAGGAGGCGGCTTCTTCAGTTTGTCACCCTCGACAAGAGAAGAGAAGATGAGGAGAGTGAACATAGGAGACACGGGGTCGGTGAGGGTTTTTCAGATCCATTCCCCGCTTAAATGCAAGAAGGGACGTTTGCTTCCATTAGTCGCCCACACGTACTTAATGAAATAACGTATGCGAAAGAGGTACTTATAATTTAGTCCCTGAAGTTACTAAGTGCTGGTAGAAAATTATAACACCCTTCTCCCGCAATTTGATTGAAAATTATTTTTAAACCAATTTAGATAAAAATATAAGGAAAACCCCTATACACAACGAAAATACGAAATAGCTTCCAGTATTAGATCATCATCTTCTCCCTTTTCACTCTCCTCATTTTCTCTTCTCCCTTTTCTGCTAGTATTAGGTTGTCTTTCGTACCAAATAAGCTCTAGTATTTATTGAATTCGAGGAGATTATTTATACTTATGTGTAGATGAAGCTAGATATTCTTTGAATCTACGGTAGTTGTACTGATTTAAAACCACGGCGTCGCATCGGTGGTGCGGCAGACGACATCGAATCTACTTCAGGCGGATCTGCAGCGTTGGGGTGGGGTCTGGCCGGTGAGAACCGGGCTCCGATTCGCCTGGAGCGGACGATGGTGGTGTCCTCGGGCGTCATCACTTTGTTGAAGGCATCGTTGCTACAGATCCAACCTCAACCTTTTTGTTCCGCGGGGGGGGGGAACCCCAGATCTAGATATACGAATCAGATGATGGCGGCATCTCTGCTGTCATTTTCCCTCTTGAGGGCATCGTTTGGAACAAGTGATACCTGGAGGAAGTTATCTGGCGGAGCGGTGTTCCATCTACTGCACCGATGTTGGCGGGTCTCGGCGGCATGGTGCAGCGGAACCTCGGAGACGGACGCAGCGTGATGGACGTGCGCAGGATGGTGGTGTCGTCTGGCGTCGTGGTGACGTTGATGGCAGGCCTGGCAAGGTCAATGCGCTGATCTTTCTTGGAGATAGGTTCGCGGAAGAAGGCGGTGGCGATTCTTTGACGTATGCAATGGTCTGCGCTGAGGGTCTGCTAAACTGTTTGTGCTTCTCACCCGTCAATGGGTGACTTGGGCAGACATTCAGTTTTTAGATGATGTGCGTTGGTACGACGTCAGGGTAATGGCTCTGTTTTTGTACCCCCTTTATCTTTCTTTAGGTTTAACGAGTTGTCGCTAGGAAGGTGACTTTAAATTGATCTTTGTATTCTTCTTGTAATATTTCGTGAATAATCTAATAAATAAAAGATGTGTGCATCCTTTGGATGCAGAGGCTGGGGCACTGCTCCCTTTACGAAAAAAAATCGCTCCAGCAAAACTTAGCCATTCATTATAGTTTTCTTATTTTCTCTCTTGCTCTTATTTAGTAGGATTTTTATTTTGTTGAAATGTAGGATTTTATTGTTTACAGGGTGCTTGAACCCAAACAAAAAATCGCATGTTGCATGAACCAAAACATTTTCTTTCCATTTTTTTTGGTATTCATGAAGTTCTAGTTTTCGTGATTCCGGAAGTATTTCGGACTTTTTAAGGTTATGATGAGATGATGATTTCCGGACCACGTTAAACAAAAGCTGAGCTGCAGGAGCAGAGATAACATGAAAGGGGAGTGTGCAGTGTTCAATTCAGATTTTTTTTTTGGCGATTTCAAAAAAAAAAAAAAAGATCGTCGTTGTGACCAGTGAGCACCAACCCACGCACTCTCCTCCTTTTCTTCTTCTGAGAATGAACCCACAAACTAAATATCAGGATATACTACATCTCGATACCACCGAGGGCAGCAACATACCTCTTAGGGCATCTTCGGCGGCGCGACGCAAACGGACGCTGAGCGACCGTTTGTGTCCGCCGTGACCGAAAATGCGTCTGGTACCACCTCCAGCGGGGCGACGCAAAGTGATCGGGCAGTCCGCGGAGACGCAAACCTGGCGGGGCCAGGTTTGCGTCTCTGCGGACGCTGCGCGGACGCGTAAAGTGTCCGCTCGGTCCTCGCACGGGCCTGCCTGGCAGCGGCACAACTGCTTCGTCTTCCGCGGCATTACTTCCGGGCGGCGCGCTGCAGCCTTTGCAGGGCCGCGTTAATGGCGTGCCTCGGCTTCCGCGAGCGTGCGCAGCTAGTAGGCGTTGCACTGGCAGGCCATTGAAGGCGAGATGGCGTTGGAGCCTCTTAAAGGGACGCTGCCGGTGCCCATTTCCCCGACGAAACCATTGCCAAATCCCACAGTATCCACCACACCGACGCCATGGGGAAGAAATGCTGGCCGTTCCGAAAGACGAAGAACGACCAGGAGGCTAGCGGCTTGCGTTCCTGCAAGAATGCACGGGTCGGCCGGTACGTCCGCGTTGACCTCGCGCGGCAACTATGGGAGGAAAACCGGCCGGTACCATGGCCGGATGCGAACTTGCCGGGAGGGGGCTGGTACCTGAACTCGCGGCGCGTGCCGGTCCCCCCATGCCGCGCGAGGGCCGAGAGCGGCGGGACGAGGTGCGCCGCCGCCGAGCGATCTTGCCGGCGGATCTGCGGGAGGATCCGGCGTACGCGCTAAACTCCTACAACTGGATTTCCTTCGGGACGTGTGAGTTCGACGCGCGACGCCGCGCTGCCTACCTCACCGACGTAGACTACTCCGAGCGCGAGATCGCCGCCGAAGAAGAAGAGAACGACCAGGAGGACGCGGACGAGGACGGCGACGAGGACGAGGACGCGCACGAGGACGTGACCATGGCACAGTACGACCACGACGCCGGCGGGCCGGCGTGGGATCCAGAGACCCAGCCGCCGGACATTTCCGAGGAGGAGGCCATTGCCATGGCACTGGCCAACAACGAGCAGGACGAGCTCAACGAGCTCGCTTTGTGGTATGGGCTCGCAATACAGCTTCGCGAGTCAGCGCTCGCGCAGGCGAGGCCGACGACTCCTCCGGCCACGCCGACGCGTTCCAACGTCCGTGCTCCGCCTGCTGCTCCAGCGTGGGATCCCTGGCCACAGCCTACTGCCCGTGCGGCGGTACCTCCTCCACCGCCGGCGTACGAGCTTCCATGGCCGACGCCGCAGCTGATTGACCTCGTCAGCGATGACGACCAGTAGACAGCACGTATTAGCACGCCTTTCTGGCTTTTTTATATTTTTTTTCATGTAAATTATGGCTTATGAATGAAAAAAAAAATTTATGCGTCGTGCCGCTGGAGCCACCCCCGACGCAACGGACGCCCGGACGATTTCGACCATTTGGCCTAGAGCACCTTTAACCGATCCCCTAAAATTTAGAGGACAAATCCCAATAACTTAGAGGAACAATTTTTTTTTAAAATCAACCATTTGAACCAAAGTATCAATATTACAAACCAAATTAAATGTAATAAATCAGATTATTCATTATTATAAACCAAATTAACGAACACAATAAAAAGTCTTATAAACCAAATTACAAGCCGGTTGCTACGAATAAAAGACAAGGCATATAAACATTCGGTTGAATACCTTGAGCGCGGCGACGGTAGAGTCCGCGGCCGGTACCGTCGAGCCGAGCAAAAGGGTCGAGGCCTCTGCCGGGGCTACATGACAACCGGGCTACCCTATAATGGTCGTGCTAATCCCGACGTTGGGCCAACGCGACGGCCGGACGTCGACGAAGATCGAAGTCGCCGTCGGGTGTAAAGCTCGTTGGGCCGAGGGCTATGGCGGTTGTTGTCGGACGATTTTGGTCCGCGACGGTCGGTCTACATCTCCCCCATGCTCCGACAACCGATCTCCCAAAATAATCCACCTAGCCGCTGCCGGAATGGACCTTAAATCAACGACGAGATCGGGCTAGATGCGGCGGCTCTCGTTCCGGCGAAGCCAAGTGATGAGCGCAGATTGCACACCGTTGGGGAACCCAAGAGGAAGGTACAGTGAGCATAGTAGCAAGTTTTCCCTCAGTAAGAAACCAAGATTTTATCGACCAGTAGGAGAAAGGTGTGACTTCTGAAGGTATTGCTAGCTGACTAGTGGCAGGGCGCACTACCGGCGTCAACAACAACATGGAACCTGCACACAACACAACCAAAATATTTTGCCCCAACTTACAGTGAGGTTGTCAATCGCACCGGTTTTGCTAAACACAAAGGATTAAATGTATCGAGTGGAAAGAGATGTTTGTAGTAATTAAAAAGAACAGAGCTTGCAGTAAGTAAACAAAGCAGAATTGAAGTGGATGAATTTATCAGTGTAAAGGAAAGCACTGGGGTTCATATTTCACTAGAGGTGTCTCTCCATAAAGATAAATAACATGCTGGATGAACAAATTACAGCTGGACAATTGATAGAATACCAACCATACATGACAAGATGATTACTATGAGATTCGTTCGAGCATTACAACATAATACATAGACCGTAATCCAACTGCATCTATGACTAATAATCCACCTTCCGGTTATCGTCCGAACCCCTTCCAGTATTAAGTTGCAAGCAACAGGTTGTGGATGTGCTGTTGCCACTAGGGATAAAACATTGATGCTATGTCCGAGGATGTAGTTGTTGATTACATTACGCACCATACTTAATGCAATTGTCTATTGTTTGTAACTTAATACTGGAAGGGGTTCGGATGATAACCCGAAGGTGGACTTTTTAGGCATAGATGCATGCTGGATAGCGGTCTATGTACTTTGTCGTAATGCCCAATTAAATCTCACTATACTTATCATATCATGTATGTGCATTGTCATGCTCTCTCTATTTGTCAATTGCCCGACTGTAATTTGTTCACCCAACATGCTATTTATCTTATGGGAGAGACACCTCTAGTGAACTGTGGACCCCGGTCCTATTCTTTTACATTGAATACAATCTGCTGCAATACTTGTTTTATTGTTCTTCGCAAACAATCATTATCCACACTATACATCTAATCCTTTGTTACAGCAAGCCGGTGAGATTGACAACCTCACTGTTTCGTTCGGGCAAAGTACTTTGGTTGTGTTGTGCAGGTTCCACGTTGGCGCCGGAATTTCTGGTGTTGCGCCGCACTACATCCCGCCGCCATCAACCTTCAACGTGCTTCTTGGATCCTACTGGTTCGATAAACCTTGGTTTCTTACTGAGGGAAAACTTGCTGCTGTGCGCATCATACCTTCCTCTTGGGTTTCCCAACGAACGTGTGTATTACACGCCATCAAGCATATTTTCTGGCGCCGTTGCCGGGGAGATCAAGACACGCTGCAAGGGGAGTCTCCACAATCCAATCTCTTTACTTTGTTTTTGTCTTGCTTTATTTTATTTACTACTTTGTTTGCTGCATTATATCAAAACACAAAAAAATTAGTTGCTAGTTTTACTTTATTTACTGTCTTTTTCTCTATATTAAAAACACAAAAAAATTAGTTACTTGCATTTACTTTATCTAGTTTGCTTTATTTACTACTGTTAAAATGAATACTCCTAAGAACACTAAGTTTTGTGATTTCACTAGTTAGGCTTAATGGAAAACAACAAAAATATTAGAGATCTTTATAGTATTTATCTTGAATTAGGACATGATGTGTTTCAAGAGAGAATTAAAAAACCCATGGAACTATATATGCACGCTAATGGGAATGTTATTAGCATGAATGCTTTGAACACCATTGTTGCTAATGCTATGGAAAATTCTAAGCTTGGGGAAGCTGGTTTTGATGAGCATGATATATTTAGTCCCCCAACTTTTGAGGAGAAAATTTACTTTGATGATACTTTGCCTCCTATTTATGATGATTACAATGATAGTGGTCTTTTGGTGCCGCCTACTATGGAGAGTAAATTTTATTATGATTATACTATGCCTCCTACACTTGATGAGAATAATAATGATATCTACTTTGTTGAATTTGCTCCCACTACAACTAATAAAATTGATTATGCTTATGTGGAGAGTAATAATTTTATGCATGTAGCTCATGATAAGAATGTTTCATGTGATAGTTATATTGTTGAATTTGTTCATGATGCTACTGAAAGTTATTATGAGAGAGGGAAACATGGTTATATGCATCTTAATAATATTAAGTTTCCCCTCTTTATGTTGAGAATTTTGAAGTTGCGCTTGTATTGCCTTCTTATGCTTGTCACTTTGTTCTTCATGAATTTGTTTATTTACAAGATTCCTTTTCATAAGAAGTGGGTTAGACTTAAAAGTGTTTCTAATTTGCTTCTTGATGCTCTCTTTTGCTTCAACTCTTATTTCTTGGGAGTGCATCATTAAAATTACTAAGCCCATCTTAATGGCTATAAAGAAAGCACTTCTTGGGAGATAACCCATGTATGTTTTTACTACTGTTTTGTTGAGTCTTGGAAGTTGTTACTACGGTAGCAACCTCTCCTTATCTTAGTTTTGTGCATTGCTGTGCCAAGTAAAGTCTTTGATAGTAAGGTTCATACTAGATTTGGATTACTGCGCAGAAACAGATTTCTTTGCTGTCACGAATCTGGGCCTAATTCCCTGTAGGTAACTCAGAAAATTATGCAAATTTACGTGAGTGATCCTCAGATATGTACGCAACTGTCATTAAATTTGGGCATTTTCATTTGAGCAAGTCTGGTGCCACTTTAAAATTTGTCTTTACGAACTGTTCTATTTTGACAGATTCTGCCTTTTATTTCGCATTGCCTCTTTTGCTATGTTGGATGAATTTCTTTGATCCATTAATGTCCAGTAGCTTTGTGCAATGTCCAGAAGTGTTAAGAATGATTATGTCACCTCTGAACATGTAAATTTTTATTGTGCACTAACCCTCTAATGAGTTGTTTCGAGTTTGGTGTGGAGGAAGTTTTCAAGGATCAAGAGAGGGAGATGATACAACATGATCAAGGAGAGTGAAAGCTCTAAGCTTGGGGATGCCCGGTGGTTCACCCCCGCATATTTTAAGAAGACTCAAGCGTCTAAGCTTGGGGATGCCCAAGGCATCCCCTTCTTCATCGACAACATTATCGAGTTCCTCCCCGAAACTATATTTTTATTCCATCACATCTCATGTGCTTTGCTTGGAGCGTCGGTTTGTTCTTGTTTTTGTTTTTGTTTGAATAAAATGGATCCTAGCATTCATTGTGTGGGAGAGAGACATGCTCCGCTGTTGCATATGGACAAATATGTCCTTAGGCTTTACTCATAGTATTCATGGTGAAGGTTGAATCTTCTTCGTTAAATTGTTATATGGTTGGAATCGGGAAATGCTACATGTAGTAATTCTAAAATGTCTTGAATAATTTGATACTTGGAAATTGTTGTGCTCATGTTTAAGCTCTTGCATCATATACTTTGCACCGATTAATGAAGAAATACATAGAGCTTGCTAAAATTTGGTTTGCATAATTGGTCTCTCTAAAGTCTAGATAATTTCTAGTATTGAGTTTGAACAACAAGGAAGACGGTGTAGAGTCTTATAATGTTTACAATATGTCTTTTATGTGAGTTTTGATGCACCGGTTCATCCTTGTGTTTGTTTCAAATAACTTTGCTAGCCTAAACCTTGTATCGAGAGGGAATACTTCTCATGCATCCAAAATCCTTGAGCCAACCACTATGCCATTTGTGTCCACCATACCTACCTATACATGGTATTTCTCCGCCATTCCAAAGTAAATTGCTTGAGTGCTACCTTTAAAATTTCCATTCTTTACCTTTGCAATATATAGCTCATGGGACAAATAGCTTAAAAACTATTGTGGTATTGAATATGTACTTATGCACTTTATCTCTTATTAAGTTGTTTGTTGTACGATAACCATGTTCCTGGGGACGCCATCAACTACTCTTTGTTGAATATCATGTGGGTTGCTATGCATGTCCGTCTTGTCTGAAGTAAGGGAGATTTACCACTCATTTAATGGTTAGAGCATGCATAATGTTAGAGAAGAACATTGGGCAGCTAACTAAAGCCATGAACCATGGTGGAAGTTTCAGTTCTGGACATATATCCTCAATCTCATATGAGAACATTAATTGTGGCTACATGCTTATGCATTAAAGAGGAGTCCATTATCTGTTGTCTATGTTGTCCCGGTATGGATGTCTAAGTGGAGAATAATCAAAAGCGAGAAATCCAAATGCGAGCTTTCTCCTTAGACCTTTGTACATGCGGCATAGAGGTACCCCTTTGTGACACTTGGTTAAAACATGTGTATTGCGATGATAATCCCGGTAATCCAAGCTAATTAGGACAAGGTGCGGGCACTATTAGTATACTATGCATGAGGCTTGCAACTTGTAAGATATAATTTACATGATACATATGCTTTATTACTACCGTTGACAAAATTGTTTCTTGTTTTCAAAACCAAAGCTCTAGCACAAATATAGCAATCAATGCTTCCCTCTGCGAAGGGCCTTTCTTTTACTTTTATGTTGAGTCAGTTCACCTATCTCTTTCCACCTCAAGAAGCAAACACTTGTGTGAACTGTGCATTGATTCCTACATACTTGCATATTGCACTTGTTATATTACTTTACATTGACAATATCCATGAGATATACATGTTATAAGTTGAAGCAACCGCTGAAACTTAATCTTCCTTTGTGTTGCTTCAATACCTTTACTTTGATTTATTGCTTTATGAGTTAACTCTTATGCAAGACTTATTGATGCTTGTCTTGAAGTACTATTCATGAAAAGTCTTTGCTTTATGATTCAGTTGTTTACTCATGTCATTACCATTGTTTTGATCGCTGCATTCATTACATATGCTTACAATAGTATGATCAAGGTTATGATGGCATGTCACTCCAGAAATTATCTTTGTTATCGTTTACACTGCTCGGGACGAGCAGGAACTAAGCTTGGGGATGCTGATACGTCTCCGATGTGTCGATAATTTCTTATGTTCCATGCCACATTATTGATGATATCTACATGTTTTATGCATACTTTATGTCATATTTATGCATTTTCCGGCACTAACCTATTAACGAGATGCCGAAGAGCCAGTTGTTGTGTTTCTGCTGTTTTTGGTTTCAGAAATCCTACAAAGGAAATATTCTCGGAATTAGACGAAATCAACGCCCAGGGTCCTATTTTGCCACGAAGCTTCCAGAAGACCGAAGAGAAGACGAAGTGGGGCCATGGGGCGACGACACGCCAGGTGACATAGGAATCCCCAATGGGCCTGCCGATGATAGTACCCGGGGTTTACTGAAGGCCCACTACCCGAAGAATAAGAAGACTCGGAAGCCCAAGATATTGTTAAGGAAAGCTAGAGTTGTAATAGGAAGCATTATTTGTAATCTTGCGGGAGGAGTTAGAAACCTTCCCGGACTCTGTAACTTGTACGATATGAATCCCTCGGCTCCGCCTCCTATATAAGGGGGAGTCGAGGGACACAGAAAGCATCGAATCATTGTTTCTCAAACCCTAGTTTTCATATTCGTCGAGCACTTTTCGGCTGAAACCTTCGAGATCTACTTGCCCTCTACATCCAACTAAACCCTAGTCTACAATCCGTAGGCATTGACAAATTAATACCTTGTCAATTGGTGCCGTCTGTGGGATCTAGAGGCGACAAGGAGCTGATCTCGATGGCACGTTCAAGATCATCGACTTCATCAGTAGCAAGAAACATCATGGAGAGAGGTAAACAGATCGAAACTGGTCTCGTTGATTTTATTCCTCACCCGCCCTCCCATTTGGATGCATATGCGTATTTGGAGGAGCCCATGGAGATGACGTTTGGAAAGTTCCACTTCCGTGTCGAGAAAGAAGGTGCGTATCGTCTCGAAGTTCCGATCTCGTCGGGATTATCGGCGGTTGATATTGATTTCTCAAACTCAGTATCATCCATCGAGTCAAACGACAAGGAGATTTCGTCGCCACGCTTCATCGGCAGCAAGGCAAGTGAAAAACTCACCAAAATCTTCAGCGACATGTCCTTCGAGTCATCGGCGGACTCCTATATAAGCGATGATTCGAGCGACACCGACAGCCTTCGATTTCATCGACAAATCCATCTCTATTGGGAAGGTCTTCACCAATCTCTATGATGGTGTCACCAAACCAAGCAAAGTGAAAATTCCAAAATATCACCAAGTTTACGCCATTGGAGAAGCAAGTCGCGATCAAGAGGAAACATCAGAGGCTTTCGACGATTTGGGAAACCCCTATGTCGATCCCTCAGATCTAAGGAGAGGTTTGGGCACTAAATATGTCGGGCCTACACAACGTGTCAGAGTTCAACTTCCACAAGCAGCTCTGGGATAGAGCTGCGAAAGCTTTGGATGGTTCCGAACCAATGGAAACAACTCGCTACGATCGAAGAACTGCAATCTTATCAATATAGACTCGCCCGAGCCGGAAGAGAGTTGGAAAAACAGACAGTTGCTTTGAACAGAAGAAGGGAGGCAGCTTCCGCATCAAGCAGGCGACGAGCGGAATTAAGTCGACACTCAGAAACTTCGGGAGATAGTCACAGAGAAGCTCGGAGGAGAGCAAGATCTCGGCTGCAAAATATACCGGAAGCCGAAAGAGAGACTCTAATCCAAAACCTCGACATGTCCTTTATGTCAATCGACACGAGGGGGAATATTATCCCAAAAACACCGGAAGCAGGGTACATGGCGACACAAGCTTTCATCTTAGCGTCCAGGCCACCTCCCGGATATCCAAGAGAAGCGTTGTATAACATGGCCATGGCAGGATGTGGAGCCATGGGAGCAGCGTTCACAGCCACACCTCCCGAAGGAACTGCAAGGCAAAATAGTCCGAGACCTACCGCAGCAGTGCAAGATCCACCAAGAGCAAGTGGAGCCAGGGACACAACAACTCAGGCCATAGTTGATAGAGCGCGACAAGAAAGAAGGGAACGTCGGCATTCACTAGAACTTGCTGAAGAGGACATGTGTGGACTTCCATGTTTTACACGACGGGTCCGAAAAACTCGAGTTCCATCAGGATTCAAGCTACCCGATAGTTTCAAGAAATTCGATGGCCTGCAAGACCCCGAGGATTGGCTTGTGGATTACCTCGAGACAGTAAAATTGATAGGTGGGACCAGAGCGACAGCCATGCAGAGCATCCAGATACATCTGAGCGGAGCCGCCAGATCATGGATAAAAAAAACTTCCCCCAGGTTCCATCGACAGCTGGGAAAGTTTCGAGGACGTGTTTATCAAGAATTTCCGGTCAACCTGCAAGAAACCTGCGACACTAGAGGAGTTGAGGTCATGTCGACAAAAGCATGATGAATCAATGAGGAAGTACATCCAAAGGTGGAACATCATCAAAAACTCAGCAGAAAATATATCTGACGAAAGAGCGATAGATGCATTTGTTGCAGGAGTTCGACGAGGAGATTTCGTGGAGGACTTGGGGAGGACAAACCGAAGAACAGTATCAGCTTTATTGGAGATAGCAAACAGATGGGCAGATGGCGAAGATGCGGTACATAACAAACGACATAGGTCCCCAGAGGAAGATCGCAGTCGAAATTTTCAAAATAGACGTCGATTCCCCCGTCAATTTTCAAGTTACGATGCACCTGGCCAAATATCGGCTGGCTTTCGGGGAAACAATGGAGGAAACAGTAGAGATGACTACCGGAGAAGTAATGCACAGCAAGGCGACAATAGAGATAACAGGCAAAATAGCGGGCCAAGGTTCCAGAGACCTTTTGTGTCTCCCGAAGAGATGATGAACGGGCCATGTCAGATGCATTTCTTTCTCGATAGCAATGGAAAAAGACAGTCGGGACATTTGCAAAAAGATTGCCGAAATTTCCAGGCAATGTTAAGATGGGCAGGACATGCAAATGCTCAGGCAGCGCACAGAAATCCTCAAGGACCTAGGAGTGAGATTCACTTGCCACCTCCTCCCGCAGTCACAGATGAAAATAGACATCAGCTCAGAATAGCGGCAGCACCTGCTCCACCACCCTATGTCGATCCTAACTCTAACGGAGCGGTCTCGATGATTCAGAAAGGAAGGCCATCCAATAGAGCTCAGAAAGTAATCTCGCGACAGGTGTTTATGGCAGAGAAGATGCCACCACCAACAGTCGAGTACCTTAACTGGTCAGGGCAAGATATTGGCTTCACAATAGCGGATCATCCACAAGCAAGTTCCTCGACCAGGGCAGTCAGCACTGATCTTACCAGCAGTAATTGCGGGATTCGATGTATCTCGGGTATTCATAGATGGCGGCAGCAGTTTAAACCTTATGTACGCAGATACGCTAAGGAAAATGAATATCTCCCTCGCAAATTTGAAACCAACCGACACACGTTTCCACGGTATCACACCAGAGAAGCCAAGTTACCCACTGGGGAGGATCAATCTCGACGTTCGGTTTGGGACCCGAGAAAACTACGGGATAGAGAGGTTGGAATTCGAAGTTGCGGATTTCCCGTCGCAGTATCACGCTTTGTTGGGGCGACCAGCATATGCCAGGTTTATGGCGGTACCACATTACACGTACTTGCTTTGGAGGTTACCTGGACCTAAGGGACCAATCACAGTCAAGGGAAGCTTCGCGCTAGCCGATAAATGCGACAAAGATTTTCATCGACTATCGAAACTTTCGGGATGCAGAGCGAGTACGCAGCGTCAAGGCTCATGACTGATTATGATGTGCTGCCAGACGTAGGGAGGCCCAACAAGGAATCAACTTTCAATACAGCAAAAGATTCTAAGGAAGTGCAGATTCACCCGACAGATCCGAAGAAAACAACGTCCATCGCAACAAACATGGACCTTGCATAGGAAAGCGCGCTCGTCGAGTTCCTCCGTGAGCACTGGAAAATCTTCGCATGGTGTCCAGCTGACATGCCAGGAGTACCCAGGGAACTTGCCGAGCACCACCTAAACTTGGATCCTATTGCGAGACCAATCAAGCAACCTTTGCGGCGTTTTTCGGAACCAAACCGCAAAGCCATGTCTGTCGAAATTGATCGACTTAGAGAAGCTGGTTTCATCAAAGAGATATCTACCGAGGCCACTTGGGTAGCTAACCCAGATGATGGTGCCGAAGAAAACACGAAAGTCCTTCGCATGTGTGTCGACTTTACGTGCCTCAATAAACATTGTCCAAAGGATCACTTTCCCCTCCCAAGGATCGATCAGATTATCGACTCCACGGCAGGATGTGAACGTCTTTCCTTCTTGGACGCATATTCTGGTTACAATCAGATAAGATTAAAAGAAGACGACGAAGCCAAAACAGCGTTCATCACACCGTATGGCGTATTTTGTTACAAAACAATGCCCTTCGGGTTGAAAAACGCGGGAGCAACATATCAACGGATGATGCAGAAGTGCCTAGCAACACAGATTGGGAAAAATGTACAAGTATACATCGACGACATCGTCATCACATCAAAAAAGGGGGCAACATTAATCGAGGACTTGAAGGAAACTTTCGACAACCTCGACAAATTTTGTCTCAAGTTGAATCCGACAAAATGTTTTTTCGGCGTCCCTGCAGGAGAACTTCTCGGGTTCCTAGTTTCAGCAAGAGGGATTGAAGCAAATCCCGAAAAAATCCAAGCTATCGTAACAATGAGAAAGCCAACAAAGTTGAAGGAAATACAGCAGTTAACTGGGCGAGTCGCAGCTTTAAACAGATTCATCGCCAGGCTGGGAGAAAAGGCGTTACCATTCTACGCCCTAATCAATCAAGGAGAGAAGTTCCAGTGGAACGAAGAGGCAGATAGGGCTTTCGAGGACCTCAAACGGAAAATTTCGACACCACCAATTCTAGTGGCGCCAAAAGAGAATGAACCGCTCTTGTTATATATTGCGGCTACACCTCAGGTGGTCAGCACGACACTAGTTGTCGAAAGAGAAGAAGAAGGAAAACTCCATGGAGTGCAGAGGCCACTATATTTCATCAGCGAAGTATTATCGCCTTCAAAACAGAGATACCCGCAGTACCAAAAGCTAGCATATGGAGTATTCACAACCGCAAGAAAATTGCGCCACTATTTTTCGGCGCATCCGATAATAGTGGTCGATGAGGCGCCTTTATCCAACATACTCAATAATCTAGAAGCTACAGGCCGTGTCTCCCTTTGGGGAATAGAACTTTCTCCTCGGGACATCACGTATGAAAAAAGAAAGGCAATAAAGTCACAAATTCTACCAGACTTCATCGCAGAGTGGATGGAGTTGCAAAACACAGGACCTCCGGATTTATCGAGAACCTGGACTGTGAACTTCGACGGGTCCAAAAGGTTAGAAGGAGCTGGAGCCGGGGTAATACTCATATCACCTGAAGGCGACAAATTGAAATACGTCTTGCGGATGACATTCCCAAACGCATCTAATAATGAGGCAGAATATGAAGCCCTTATACATGGGATGAAGATGGCGAAAGCCTGTGGCGCAACTCGACTAAAAATATTTGGCGACTCACAATTGGTAGCTCAGCAAGTCATGAACCAATGTGATGCGGTCAATGACAGCATGGTGGCGTACAAAGAGATGTATAATGAGCTCGGAGAAGCTGTTTGACGGATGCGAAGTAAACCATATCGATAGGGTCGAGCAATGATGAAGCCGATGTTCTTGCAAACATCGGGTCGCAGTGTCTCGCAATTCCCCTGTGTGTGTTCTGGGAAGAAATAACAGAGAGGTCCACGAAGCCGAAGAAATTAACAAAGAAAGAGAAGAGCGAGAAACCCTCGGGGGCTGTGAAAGAAGCATTGGAAGAAGAAGACGAGGCACAGGATCTAGTACTGATGGTACAAATCCCATGGATGCAAATGTACATATCATACATCTTAAGAAAGACAATACCCGATGATCCAGTTGAAGCAAGGCGAGTTATTAGGTGATCCAAAGCTTTCACGGTGATCAAAGGGGAGTTGTTCAAACGCAGTATCTCGGGTGTGTTACAAAGGTGCGTCACACCCGAAGAAGGAAGGATAATTCTGAAGGACGTACACGAAGGAGTATGTGGCCACCACGCGAGCAATCGAGCTATTGCAGCCAAAGTTTTTCGAGCAGGATTCTACTGGTTGACAGCAATTGAGGACGCGAAAGAGATAGTGCGAACTTGTGACGCATGTCAGAGATTTGCCGCAAAACCTCACTCTCCGGCAGCAGAATTAATGCCAATACCCTTATCTTGGCCTTTTGCTCAATGGGGTCTCGATATGGTGGGAAAATTACACAAAGCTTCGCCAGGAGGATACGAGTACATGTTGGTTGCTGTTGACAAATTCACCAAGTGGATAGAAGCAAAGCCGATAAATTCACCAGATGCAGCATCACCAATAAAGTTCGTAAAGGACATCGTTTTTCGAATTGGAGTACCTCACAGCATTGTCACAGACAATGGCAGCAACTTTACGTCAAAGGAGTTCAAGGCGTACTGTGCAGAGGTAGGCATCAAATTGCACTTCGCGTCAGTTGCACATCCTCAAACCAATGGTCAAGTCGAGAAAGCCAATGGCATCATCTGCAATGGCATCAAGAAACGCTTGTTAGGACCACTGGAAAAAGCTCGACATACCTGGCCAGAAGAGTTACCAAGTGTGTTATGGAGCATCCGAACAACACCAAATACAGCAACACAGGAGACCCCGTTCTTCCTAGTCCACGGAGCAGAGGCAGTACTGCCGATAGAAATAGAGCACGACTCCCCCAGAGTCACAGAGTACAACGAAGAAGTTTCCAGGAAAGCTTTGGAAGACGATGTCGACGCACTCGACGAAGCTCGAGACGAAGTATTATCAAGGGTAACTAAATATCAGTAGGACCTGAAAAACTATCACAGTTGACGTTTGCGACCAAGATCCTTTCAAGTTGGAGACCTAGTTTTGCGACTCAATCAAGAGCGTACTGAAAAACTCGAGTCACCATGGCTTGGCCCTTACGTCATTACGGAAGTAATCGAAGGAGGAGCGTACAGGATAAAAGACAAGAAGATAGGAGTTCCCGAGAAAAACCCCTGGAACGTGGCACAGCTAAGGCGTTTTTACGCTTAGTGTCAAAATATAGTCCTCCTTGTAAAAATACAATGTACTGAAATGCCCACGAGTTTTCAGACGCACTCTTTTCCTTTTTCGGGGCACCGAGTGGGGCCGAGAAAGGTTTTTAATGAGGCGGGCTCGCGGTGCTGCAATATAATAAAGATAGTGGAGATATACTTCTTATTCTTCGACACGCTCGGGGCACTACTAGGGAAAGGCCCATTGCCGGCGCACCTAAAACCCCCATTGCCGGCGCACCACGAGCCCGCCGGTGCGAACGCGCCGGTGATAAACGGACACTGCCGGTGCACCAGGCTGTGCGCCGGCGATATCTCAGCTACTGCCGGCGCACCACCCTGCTTCGCCGGCAAAAAACTATTCCACCGGCGCACTATCAGGTGCGCCGGTAGTAGTGCTTCCAGCACTGGCGCATGCCACGTGCGCCGGCAATGTGTCATTTAGGTGCGCCGGCAATTAATTCGAAAATTCTTTTTTCCACTTTTTTCCAGCATATTACAATACAATTTTGACAGCAGTATATATTTACAACGCAGTTCATATTTATACGAGTATTACATGCAATATGAGAAGCACATAGAGAGCCAAGTTTCATTTCGGTATCGGTACACAAATACGCAAGTCTCGTTTCGGAATGTGTTGATTCATACAACACATGTGCATATGCAACACCGAACGGCGAAGTTTCACAAAGTTAGAAGTCTTGGTACATAGTCGTCACAAGTATCGTCATACACCTCACAATGTAGGTCCTAACCTAAACTAGAATCACATAGAACATGACCAACATGGTCATGACCATCATCACGAAGGCCATGGTCTTCATCCGGTTCCTCCTCATGTCCCTCATCTCTCCCGCTAGATAACGGGCGTATCTTCCTTCCGCCTCCACCCTAGTGGGGTATCCCTTGTAGCTGTTGCCGCTGAAACGGTGCACCTGTCTCCGACAGGTCCTCCCGATCGTCGTAGACTCCAGGAACCCTCCCCTTGTACACGACATATGTCGTCGGCATCTCCATTCACAAGACAAGTAAAACGTTAGTACCAATGCAATGAACAAGTGCCAACTCAAATAAGAGACAAGTAGTATGAACTAAATAGCATGTGCCTCATACTTTGTTGGTCGAAATAAATAATAACATACAGGGATGGGGTCAGTGAGGCTAGGTAGGATGAACAATAGATTGATATTTGTGGCCATCACACCAAGCCTCACTGGCCCCACCCCGGAGTGTACAAGTGACCGAACATTTTAATCATCGGCCAATGCAATTAAGAAGTGCGAACTCAAATAGAAGGCAAGTAGTACGAATTAAATAGCGTGCCTCATACTTTGTCGGTCGAAACAAATATTAACATCCAGGGATGGAGTCAGTGAGGCTAGGTAGGATGCACAATAGATTGATACTTGTGGCCGTCGCACCAAGGCTCACTGGCTCCACCCCGAGTGTACGATTGACCGAACATTCTAATCATCGGCGAACTCCAAATACGAGGCAAGTAGTGGTCGAGTAAATGCAAATAATTATTAAGCTATGTACGCCATAATCTTGAAATATATAGCAAAGTAAATGAAACTACGGACACATGTTCACATGCACATTCATACAACTAAATAAAAGCAACTAGTCGATTCTATGGGAACATATAACAATTATTACGAGTACGGAAGTTCAAGGACATATCGTTCAAGCTTTAGCAAGTGTTCCCGTCGTAGGATCAGGTTGTACGCCTAGGGGGAATGGACGGCAGCCCTCAAGCGAGTTGAACGGCCTCTCATCACGCGACATCTCCAAGCGGAGGTCTATCTCGTCATTAGGTGGTAGACCATAGCCGTAGAAGAACTCGCCAGACCTATTGTTGACATCCTGCAGGATTATCGTGCAAATGAACTGCTGGATGCGACCCCGGTTCTTTCTAATCTCTCTATCGGGGACATCCGTCATGTTTGCAAACCTGTTTCGAGATTATCCGGCAGCAACATGTCATCTGCGTACTTTATGTACTCCTGCATCCGAAGGATGGCGTACCACGCGTCCATCCCATTGTCGGGCGTCGATCGCCCGAGGCGGGGAAGTTGGTTGTGTGGGTTAAGACGAAGCCTCCTCGGGATTTCCTCTCTACTTTGAGGGGGCCTGCCTTGTTGGCGAAGCCGGTGAGAGCATCATTGAGAAGGGCCCCGATGTGGGAGTAGTCTTTCTTGCGGTCCCTACCCGAGTCGAGATAGACTGCATGCGAGTGTTGCGGGTGCACGACGATGAGGGTGCAGAACTTGTCTCTGCGGAAAACACACGGATTAACCTTTGGAAATGCAAATGGAGATATAGGATAGAATGGTGATGGGGGACTAGCGAGTGATTACTTACTCGGGGAAGTAAGGGATGAGAATGGCGCCCTTCTTAATGTTCGCCAAGCATGAAATCCTCGACCTGCTGGGTGGCAATCGCGCGATCCCCGGGGTTGCGAGATGATGCTCTCCCGCATATAGAAGGGGTCCATGATCGCGATGGTCGGCGTCCCCTCCTTAACAATCTGGGAAGACATGCTAAGAGCAACTAGGCGAACCACACTAAAGTGGAGCGCTTGCATGCGATAGATGCCGAAGATGTCGTTGAACCGGATGAAGCACAAGTCCGCGGGGTACTTCTCGACGAAGTTCATGCCAGTTGGCACCTTCGCCACGAAGAGAGGGTAACCAGGATCTTTTGATTTGAGAAGAAGGTTCTCCACATGCAAGACAGTCTCATGCAAGCTCCTCATATCCGGGGTGAGTTTCTTCACGACATGCTCCGGCAAGCATCGGTTGACCCAAGTGATGCGAGAGGTCGCCAATTGTTTGGCAACTTGTCAAGGAGTGGGACCTTGTCCTTGGATTTGGCCGCCGCCGCCTTGTCTTGGGCGTCCTTCTTATTTGCCCTCTTCCTCTTCTTGGGTTGTAGTGCTGGACCATCCATCGCCGTAGTGGCCGTAGCACGGAGTGTGTTTGGGCTCAACATATTTTTGACGGCGGCGGTGGCGACCTCCTCGAGATTTTCCTCCTCATCGGCCGTTTCTTGAGAATCGAACAGCTTCTTGGAGCACACATATTTGAAGCCCGGCGCATCCTCATGGACAATCTGTGAAGACGTAGGAATATCCCATTGGAAGTTGTCACGTTCATATTCCTCGGCCTCTGGCGCAGCTGGCTGTTGTGGTGGGGCGCTGACCTCTGGCGCAGCTGGCCGTTCTGGTGGGGCGATGACCACGGGTGCCGCTGGCTGTCGTGGAGGGACGCTGACATGTGGCGCCGCAAGGTGCTTGTCTTTGCTTGCCGTCGACCCCGAGTAGGTGTTGATCCGAATTAGGGTCTTCGGCCATAGCAGTACCCAACCCTTCGGTGAGGCCGGATTCAACGGGCTATCGTCATCGGCACCATGCGGTTGATTAGGAGGAAACAAATCCTCATAGCCCGGTAACGCCCGATCCACTTCAACCCGGTAAACGTCATCCGCCATATCTCGTGTGTGCCACTTCTTATCCAGGGGCCGAATGATGGACCCCTCGCGACGTCTTTGAGTTCGTCGTTTACTCTCATCAAAAAGGTGCATGGCGTCGAGAGCGCCTGCGAGAACATGTGTATGGCGTTAGAGAGAGGGCAAGGATGACGAAACTAATATATTAACTTGATGTACACATTAGTTAATTACCGTGAGGGCATTGAGCTCGGCTAATGTCGACGGGCCAGCACATGCGGCGGCGGGCGTGCAAGTGACGGAGGGGCTGCTACCCGGCATGGACGGTGAATCCCTAGCACCAGCGACATTGCCGGCGGCCGGAGGAGTCTCCATTATAACATTGTCATTGCCGGCGGACGGCGGCACCATCGAGTTGCTGCCGTTGAAGCTAACCACTTGCATTTTCGGGGGGGCCTTGTTTGCCACCCTCATACCACGCTTGCATAGCGTTGAAATCTGCTTGGACTCCAGCGGCGACTTCAGCTTTGACTTCAGGTACGAGTGTAGCTTTGAGTTGCGGTACCGGTTGCGGTACCAAACCAGCTTGGACTTGGGCTAGGATTGACTCCCTCATTTCCTCCGCCTCCCGCTGCTTCCTCTCATTACGCGCATTTTTATCGGCCGCGGACGACAAGCCATAGTGACCATGCTTGTAGCCTGTACCGGCGCCAGCCACACGGCCTCTATGCGGCCTTCTCGTCGGTGAATGCTCATTAACGATGTTTAGCGCCCGTACGAGAGGCTTGTCCCGAGCTACCCTGCCCGTCGACGCCCGGGACGAGGAGCCTTCGTCACCTTGGGAGGCTTGAGAAAGTCTTTGTCTTTCTTCTTCCTGCGGAAGAAACGCGAACCATTTAGAAATATTGCTACTATTATATGAACGATACTTGATCTAATAAAACCGGTAAATTGCTTACCAGTTTTTTCTCCAACGCCAGGACCTTCTGGTCGTTCGTGAACCAAATTATGTCGGTTACGACCTTCGGGTCCGTGACAAGTTCCCCGGTTAGTTTCTTCTTATGGTACCGGGACCTGATGAATCTTCTTTCAAGCGGGTCCGTGTACTTGAGCCAGGGGTTCTCAATGCCGGCATTTACATACGCCTCGTCCTCCTTCGCCCAATAGGGCTCCTTTCCCTCGTACCCACGGCTCCCAAGGTTGTGGTTGCTGATGTTAAGCTCCCGCATTTCCTTCCCCCACAACTTGCGATTCTTGGTTGCTTGTAGCTCTTCATTGGCCACAAAAGCATCAAAGTCCGCCTGGGTGACATGCGGAAAGGCGGAGTGGACCTCTTCGAAACCTTTGCCCTCAGCAATCAGCCTCCGCACCATGTACTTATAGCTGCTGAGGTGTTTGGTGAACTTCAGGAGGGCTTGTGAGTTCACAATGTTGTTGGTTTGATGACCGGAGGCGTAGTCGCCTAGGAACTTGTATCGTGCGTGCAACCTCGCAATGAGCTGGGCTCGCAAAGGCGCTTTGCTCTCAGCTCGGAGGTCCGTCTCGTTGAGATTGACGACCTCTCGGAGGATACATGCCGCTTGGTTGCCGTACCCCTTGGCAACATCCTTAGGCAACACCGGCAAACCACCGGCGGGGTCCACCTCTCGTGATCGTGTCTCCGCCGGTGCCGACCGTGTTTTGGCGCCTTGCCTTCCGCGGCCTCTTGGCTCCACTTGTCCCGGTGCCACTACTCCCGACGGCGGCGCTAGGATCGTCGCCGCTTGTCTCGCCGCCACCCCCGGCGGCGCCGGTTGCCTCATCGCCGCTAGGCTCGTAGGTACTACCCCCGGCGGCGGCGCTTGCCTCGTTGCCGCTCGGCTCGTCGGCACTACCCCCAGCGGCATCCTCCATCTCATGGTCCTCGTCGCCGCCAACACCAGCGGCCTCGGCATCCTCCTCCGTCCTAAAGAAGTGCCTATTGTAGTGCTCCTCTAACTCTTCTTGAGACGACATGGTGGCTTGCACTAATAGAAGACGAAAAAGAGTTAGAATTCACGGAAAAATTCGGCATGACCTTTGCTAAAAATTGGTCATGCCGAGTGCTAGAATTGCCGGAACGGAAATGAATCGACATTCCGGCACTCAATAGCAACTCAATCCCCGTAACAGAAATGCAATTCACATATAGGAATTTTCTCCAATTACATAACTCAAAATGTAGCAGCAACAATAGTAGCAGAAACATCTTAACTCTCAAGTTACATAACTCAAAATGTAGCAGCAACAATAGTAGCAAATAGTAGCAGCAGCATTGCATGTACTACAACCAGTATAGTGAGCATTTTACATCCCTGGCATCCCTGGCAGCATTACTTCACATATATGATACATGTGTCTTCTCCAACAAACAGTGCCAAACAGAGCTTGTACATCAACACCATGCTACTCTCTGGCTACATTTCATTTACACTATAATAAACAAAATCAATTTTCATTGCATTGACAGTAGCATGAGCATGAGAGCATAAATGGCAGAGAGCATTTTCTCTGGAACCAGTAGCATTTCCACAGCCCAACTCAATTTCTTTTTTCAACAGCACTTAGTATATAAAGCATTTTATTAAAGCATTTTATTTTTATTGCTAACATAATTTGACAGTAGCATGAGCATGAGAGCATAAATGGCAGAGAGCTTGTACCCACACTTATACAAAATACACTAGGTACCTTATCATTTTCATTTTGTTTTAAATGAACCAGATAAGGAACATAGCACCAATTTTCATTTTCTTTTAAATGAACCAGAGAAGCTCACATGTGTCATTTCTCATTTGTGGATTATCGGAAAGCTCCAATTATAAATCAACTAAATGAACCTAGCTAGCTACTCGTCCATTTGCAACGAGCACATCATATATTTGCAAAAACACAATTTTAAATGAACCGGAGAATGAACATAGCACTTCTTCTTCTTAAATTAAGTAAACCAAGTAGCTAAACCAAGTAGTAGCATTTGCTATCGCCAACTAGTGTTCATTTAATTTAAATGAACCATGTACTCGCTAGCAAATTTTATTAACTAAACCTACTAAATTATTTTGACCAGAGAACCATCATATTATTATGAACATACCTAAGAAACATGAACCTAGCTAGCTACTTCATTTGCATTTCATCTAAACCAACTAAACCAACATATATAAAGTTCATTTTCAACTTGATTCCAGTAGCATAAGCATGAACCAGAGAACCATGTACATCATTTTTATTTTGTTTTAAATGAAACACGTAATGAATTGAACCCTAAAGTGTTCATTTCATCATTTTTTAAATGAACCAGAGAGCATTATTGCTATATCAACCAGCCAACATCTAGAGAATTTATAGAATTTAAATGAACCGAGAGAGCATTGTCATAGAAGGCACTACATTTATAGAATTTCAGGCAGCCAACATTTAATAGCATTGCCATAGAAGGCACTACATTTAAATGAACCAGTAGCAATTTATTTTAGTGCTCTCTCAAAATTTCAAACCAGAGAATGAATATGAGTGCATTTCATCATTTTCTACTGCATTTCATCATTTTATGAACCCTGATTACTGCATTTCATCATGAGCACAACATTGAGTAAAACTAACTAATCAACCTAAGTACTTAACTCATATAGACAATGATGTGCTTAATTTTTCAAATTTGAACTTCAAAATTGACTCTTTCACCTGCTATTGCATTTATTTAATTCTTTAACATGAATATATAGCAAATTGAGCATGAGCAGTAGCAAATTGAAATCAAATTGAGCATGAGCAGTAGCAAATTGAGCATGAGCAGTAGCAAATTGAGCATGAATATATAGCAAATTGAGCATGAGCAGTAGCAAATTTGCAAGGGTACAGGGCATCAAATCAAATTTTCTATGAGTAATACAAGAATTGGCGCAAGATCGAATTCAACTACTGCAAGAACAATGGCGCAGAGAGAGGGAAGGAAGAGGGGGATGGAGAGGGAAGGAAGAGGTGGATGGAGAGGGGAAGGAAGAGGGGAAGGGAGAGAGGTTCTTACCAATGGCGATGGCCGGCGACGCCCTGCTGCTCCTCTCCGCGACGGTGGCCGGCGATGGTGGCGCGCAACGGCCTCCTCCTCCTCTCCGCAACGGTGGCCGGCGCGTGACGCCCTCCCCCTCCTCTCCGCGGCGACGCCCTCGCTCCTCCTTGCGTGGCGGCTCCGGCGTGCTGCGAGGTCGACGACGGCGCGAGGGCGTGCAGAGGTCGACGACGGCGCGGCGGTGCTAGGGTTCGGCGTGTGCTAGGGCGCGTGAGATTGTGACTGGTGGGAAGAGGATCGACACACGCGGTGCGGCTAAGTCCCACGTATAGCCGGACCCATGTTATTGCCGGCGCACCACCTGTTTGGTTCGCCGGGGACAACTCTACCCCCAGCGAACCAAACAGGTGGTGCGCCGGCAATAACATGGGTCCGGCTATACGTGGGACTTAGCCCCCACCAGCCCCTGGCTGGCCATTTCTTCATTTCTTTATTTGTTTTTACTTTTACTTTTTCTTCATTTCTTTATTTGTTTTCACTTTATTTTATGTTTATTTTCTTTCCTCCCAAATCATATACAAAAAATGAGTTATGCATTATATTTATGTTCTTATCTTTTTAAGATAATAACAAAGCAATATGCATGAGTTATGTAAAAACATGAAGATATGAGTTATATATACATGCATGCATAAAATATTGACCAACACAAATCCTATACTATTTTTTTCCTTTTCTAAAACATTTCCTTTTTCTATTTTATTTTATTTTTCTTCTTTTCTTTATTTCTTTTCACTTTCTTTTATGTTTATTTTCTTTTCCCACAAATCCTATACTATTTTTTTCCTTCTCTTTTCAAGATAATAACAAAGCAATATGAGTTAATTAGGCATTACAAAAAAATATGAGTTATATATACATACACAAAATATTGACCAACACAATATTAATTAGTCATACATAAAATATTGGCCATGACCATATGAGTAGTTATGAATTACACAAAATATGAGTTATAGTTTGCAAATAAATTTTTACATCATCGATTGAGAAGAGTGTTTCGCTTTCTTCTTGCTTTTCTTGCTCGTCGTTGAATAATTTAGCCCCGTGTCGTGACTTCTTCTTTTGAAGGGTCGACTCGACCTCGGTAGCGTGGTCCTGCTTCTTCTTGTGGTGTATGTTGTGTCTTCATCCTCGGATTCTTCCATCATTGGGTCTCCGACTTGTCCTTCGAAGTCTTCCTCGTTGGCGACTCCATCCATTCCGACGATGGTCCTCTTGCCTCTCCTCACGATAACACGGCTAGGCCTGGATGGGTCGGTTATGAAGAAGCATTGGTGCACGTGTTCCGCCGTACCCATGGCTCATTCCGCGCGGTGGCGTTCGTGGATTTTGATTTGTTGGCTTCGGGTAGAAACATGGTGGTGAAATACCGGTCTTCTTTTCTGACGCTCTTAGCCCATCTGATACGGAACATCGGCACTTTCTCCCCAGCGTAGCTAAGCTCCCAGATTTCCGCGATTCTTCCGTAGTATCTAGTCTTTACGTCACCCGTCCAGGAATCCATCGTTACCCCTGAGTTATGGTAAACACTGTTCTTGTCTTTTTCTTCCGTGTAGAATGTGTACCCGTTGATATCGTACGCTTGGTAAGTCATGATGTTGGGCGCGGGGCCATGTGACAAGGCCAATACTAGTTTATCCTTGTCGAATCCATTGGTGGGGGATTAGCAACAATGTGGTCTTTGAACCAGCGCGCGAAAGAGGAGTTGTGCTCTCTGTATATTTCGCTTCCGTCATCATCGGCTTGCCACTGTTCTCTATCATGGTTTTGTGCTCTTTCAACCAAGGATCGATCAAGTCAATGTGTTGTAGCGCTACTAAGTTGGCCTCGTCAAAGTCGGAACTCCGACCAGACATGTGCACGTGCAGTTCCTTCCTTCCATTTTTGTGGCCTACTCCCTCGAACCTACGGAGGTACTTGTTTTGAGGCAAACCAACAGGGTCCTCGATGTCTAGATAATTCGTGCATAAAGAGATGCACTCTTCGGTGAGCCAGCCCTGTACGATGCTTCCATCTGGATGTGACCTCGTTACGAACGTATCCTTTAATGACCCCATTCATTCTTTCAAACGGCATCATGTTGTGTAAGAATGCCGGCCCTAGACCGACGATATCATCCATGATATGGACCAACAGATGGACCATCACGTCAAAGAATGCAGGCGGGAAGTACATCTCCATCTCACATAGGATCACCACGATCTCTTCCCGGAGCCTTGCGAGTTTCTTCACGCTTATCGACTTCCGAGTTATGACGTCGAAGAAGTTACGGAGCCCGATCAGCGTTGCACGGACATGGTCATCCATTATACCTCGGATTGCAACCGGAAGAATCTGCGTCATCATCACGTGACGGTCATGAGACTTCATGCCGCTGAAGTTTCGTTTCTTGGGGTCCAGGTATCCGCTTATTAGCCCGGAGTAACCGAAGGGCACTCGACTCGTACAAGGCAATTGAAAAATTGATCGACCTCGGCCGGACTAAAAGTGAAGCGAGGAGGGGGACAGTAATAGTCCGGCTGCTTAATCCTTTTGCGCTTCGACCGCCGTCCGTCTCCTCCTCCGATCGTCCCTCTTGGGCCGGCGGGATCTGAAGCTCTTCCCTGATGCCCAAAACTTTCAGGTCCTGTCTTGCTTTCGGCCCATCTTTGGTCCGGTCCGGCATGTTGAGAAGAGTGCCAAGCAAGCTCTCGCACACGTTCTTTGTAATATGCATGACATCAAGGCGAGTGAGGTGTATCGAGAATTTTCCAAGTACGGCAAGTCCCAAAACACGGACCTCCTTTTCCATACACCAATGAGCGGCGTCGTTTCCTTTTTCTTCTTCTTCTCTCCAGGCTTTTGACGAATCTTTCCCGGCGCAGGGCACTCCTTCCAACCTTTCAGTAATGTATCGATCTCTTCGCCGCTCTTCTTACGTGGAGGTCCTCGGGGTTCATTTGTACCATCGAACAGATCTCCACGCTTTCTCCACGGGTCAGTTTTCTGTAGCCACCTTCGATGCCCCATGTAAACTGTTTTCGAAGAGCCATCCTTACCAAGCTGCAAAAACATCGTCTCTTCCATGCACCTGACACATGCCTTGTGTCCATGGCACACCTGGCACGAAATGTAACCGTATCCGAGGTAGTCCCGCACCGTCGTGATCAACGCGGCTCTCAAAGGGAAATATTCTTCCGCGCCGGCGTCCCATGTATCTACCCCTTCCTCCACCCACAACGTTTCAAGCTCCTCCTTTAATAGTTCGAGATACATGTTGATATCGTTTCCTCGGCTGTGTCGGCCCTTGAATTAGCATACTCATCCGTATGTACTTCCTCTTCATGCACAGCCAGGGCGGGAGGTTGTAGATCCATACAAACACGGGCCATGTGCTATGTGTGTCTGCTCGGTTTCCGAACGGATTGAATCCGTCCGTGCTCGCACCCAACCTGATGTTTCGGGATCTGCCCCAAAACTTCCGAATTCATTGTCTAATGCTTTCCACCGGCTTGCATCCGAAGGGTGCGTCAGCACTCGGGTGCTCAATCCGCTCTTTATCATTCAACACTGCCTCCTTTCTTTCGCGTGCCGGCGCATGAGCTTTGCTTCCTTGCGGTCCGCGTAGAACCGTTGAAGCCGGGGGCGAGCGGGAAGTACCACACAACTTTCCGAGGAGCTTTCTTCTTCCCTTTCTTGTACCGTTCAGCTTCACACACGGGACATTTGGTCTTGTCCATGTGCTCCTTGCGATACATGATACGGTCATTGATGCGGGCGTGATACTTTTCGTGGGGTAAGTCGAGAGGGCACGTGATTCTCTTGGCCTCGGCTAGACTACCGGGACACGTGTTCCCGGCAGGAAGGAGATCTTTCACGTATTCCGGGATGTCGTCGACGCTTGTGTCCGTCCATCCGTGTTTCGCCTTCATCCGCAGCACATCGAGAGCTACTCTCAAGCGAGACTCCCCAACCCGCGACCTGAGTCGTACAACGGAGTATTCGAGTCTATCTCGAGTTGCTCAAGCTTTGATTTCCGCTTGGCGCCTTTCGTCTTTTCGAGAAGCAGATCTTGAAGATGAGGGTCCCGCACGACTGAAGCTAGCGGCACCTCTTCGTCGTCGTCAAGGTTATTGTCATCGTCAAGGTTATTGTCATCGTCAAGGTTATCTTCATGTGCGACAAACTCTTCATCGTCATCAGTATCATGATGCCCTCCTTCTTGCCGGCCATTCTTACCACCTGCCGCCGTCGCCCCATTGACCTCCGCGCCATCATCACTCATCCATTGAGTGTGTCCATGCATGAAACCATTAGTGAGCAGGTGCCCCTGCAACTTGCCTGAATACGGGTCAAACCATTTCCCTCGTTTGCATCTCCGGCACGGACACAATACCTCCGTGCGGTTATTTTCATACATGTCGATGATCGCGTGTTTCAGATATCTCATCACGATGCTTTCACTCATCTCGATAACCATTATCGCCTGCATGGTAAGATTACATAATTCATTAGAACCATGCATCCGTCGGTAGTTTTCACGGAAAATTTCGGCATGACCTTCCTACACGGTAGGACATAGGAGCGCCGGAAATGTGCCGAAACGGAAACTTGAAGAATCAACATTTCGGCGCAACGTTGGCAACTCATTTTCAACGCCAACACACACACAAGCACAAGCACAACATATATATATGCCACACACGAGAGCTTTTCTTCAAATGTCCAACATACATCGATTTCATTCCTTAATTTGTTCATTAATCACCTATTTGTTTGATATATTCGTCGATAAGATCGAGACGACGCGCCGCGACAATGGTGTATGGAAGCCGACTTTCTAGATCTAGATCTAGATTGAGCGGTCAATGCGGGATAGTAGATCTAGATCTACATAGGGGGATGTGGGAGATGCATGTAGGAAGGGAAGATTTGCTCAAAAAATATGATTTTGTTTGGTCAAATTGGTGAAATTGGGGATAGAAATGGGCAAAAATGAGCTGGGTTGGGAGAAGGCTCGGGTTTGTGTGGAGAAGTGGAGTGTAGTGAGTGTGTGAGTGAGTGGGCTGGTTGGTGGCTGAAATAACTGCCAGGTTATTGCCGGCGCACCTGGACCATGGTGCGCCGGCAACATGTACCCCTTTCGGCTATATCACCCCCGGGCCAGGCCCAAGAATCATTGCCGGCGCACCGGCCCAGGGGTGCGCCGGCAATAGCATATTTTCCACCGGCGCACCACCGGGCCGGTGCGCCGGCAATGATTCTTGGGCCTGGCCCGATCGGCCGGGGCCAGGCCAGGAAATAGCGCCGGCGAGCCTTTCCCCGACGTGCGCCGGCAGTACCCCTTCATCGCCGGCGCGGCTGAAATGTGGTGCGCCGGCAATGCTTTCCACCGGCGCATGCACAAGGTGGTGCGCCGGCACCACTTGCCTCCACCTATAGGCTTTTCCCTAGTAGTGGGGGCTCAATGCCTTCAAGTTACAAAATATATACAATATAGATAAACTAGACTTACCGAAATATTTCGCCTTGGTACAAGAATACCTCGCCAAATAGAACATCGGAAGCTAACAACTGTAAATATAGCGTACTCGTCAAAATATTATTGCTTTGGTCTGAAAACCTCGCAACAAAAATATAGGACGTCACCACCAAGACACTCGGGGGCTCATGCCCATTGATAAGAAAAATATATATACCTTCTCGCAGTAAGAGAAAAATCCTCGGGATACCAAAATAGTACAAGCTCCAGCCAAAGGCTCGGGGGCTAGACGATAACAAATAGAAACAATACATACTTACAGAGTTGACAGCTTTACAATATAGATCATGTTTACAAAGACGTGTCAATGGTGAAACTACAGCAAGAAAAAGGGAAAAACCCTCAATGGATACCTAGCACATGGTCTATGGTTACTCGTTCATTGGAAGGACGAGTATTGTGCTCGGCATAGCTACCCTTCACGAAGAACTCAGCATCCATCCGAAGAAGTTCATCCATCATATCTTCGGCTACAGGAGTCACCAGATCATCAATCTTGCTCATGTTTCTCTTTTTCTTTGACATTTTAGCCAAGCACATGGGAACAATTTGATTCATAGGCAATTTTTGATAGCAAATCTTTATCATCATCATAGCAAATCTTGCGCCAGCAGAAAGTTGAGCCCGCACAAAGCCATGGATCCGAGGAGCATCTCGAAATTTTTCCATTAATGCAGGAAGAGTTTCTGGCATCTTGTTGCGAGGAAACATGGTTCCATAAACTAAAAATAAAGTCTTCGTACGTAAGTCAAGGAAGTCACGGACCTGAGCCGCGCGATCTTGGAATCCGACAATTTGGCGGGTACGCTCGGGAGTAACCCAAAAGTTAGAACCATCGTTGTGCAGCCGAGTCCGAGCAGAACATTGGCTCGAGCTGCAACACGTTGATCTTCGGCAGCAGTATCCAAAAATGAGCCTGGTACAGCAAATAAATTGATAAGGAAGGAAAAATAGCAAATATAACATCCAGCATGGTTATGAACAAGAAACATACCTGTCATGTCCAGGCTGGCGTCAGTCATTAGCTGAAGCATATAATTTTCTCGAGAGGAAGCTTCGGTAGCCTCAGCAACAGCAGCATCCTTTGCAGCAATAGCTTCTTTTGCTTATTGCAGGGCAATTTTTTCTCTCTCGGATGCTTGTCGAGATTGTTCCATCATCAGAAGAGTTTGTTTCTTCAGGGATTGGAGTTGCTGGCGCAATTCTTGCAAATCTTGCGACCAATGTTGTCTTGAAGAACCTTCGATGAGGTTATCATTGACTAGTGTTTTCTTCGAGAAGGAGGAAGCGGGAGAAGTATCGGCGAGAATAAGGATTGACAGAGTAGTTATCAAATATCAACTGGAAAAGAAAACACCAATATCAAAGGATTGCACAAGACAGAATTCCATTGATCTTCAAGAAATTTACATGGATATTACAGAAGGAGTTCTTCAAAAGGACTACTAAGGAAACTGTCGCCAAAGCTAATATGGCGACAATAGCTAAAGAAACAGGAAAAATAAAAAGAAGGGGCATTCAACTAGACCTCCGGCTTTGATGAGCTAGGAGTTGAAGATGGCTTGATCCCGTGATAGGACAGGATTTTCTTCGTGTTGGGCTTTGCCGCCTTGATCAACGATCGCCATTTTGCCTGCTCTATCTGTTCTGTGTCGCCCACTTTCGCCCAGTCGATAGTTTGTTGGCTATCAGCGACCAAGGAAACAGTGCTTTCGACAGCAATCTTCATGTTCTCCTGGCGCATCTTCAGTCCAAGATCCTCTGGTGGGTTAAAGCACTTGGCAAGAGCAAGGAAAGTTGCGAGTTCCTCTTTCTTTGGGAAGAAGTAGGGGAAGAGTCGCGACAGCCCTGCTTTAGCTTGATCAATGCCCTCGCGTGCTTCTGTTCCATGAAACTCAAGGAACGAAAGGGCGTCAAGAAGAGGATCATTGTCGGGATCTTCACGTTCAAATTCTTGAGATGTTTTACCTGTCAAGATAAAAACCTATTGATCAACAAACGAGTGAAGGAAAGAAAGTCCAAAGGATGTGAAGTGGTCCAGATACTTACTGACAAAGCGACGGTTCTGCGACCTTAGGCGTTTAATAATCGCTTCCTCGCGAGCAGATTGTGCGGCTATATGCTCGCTCAGCGAAGTTTCGGCATCGTGAAGTTTCTTCTTAAGATCTTCGACACCAGCAGCATCGGCCTTGGCCTTGTCAGCCTCTGCTCTAGCTTGAATAGCATCTGATTCGGCTTTCTTACGAGCCTCTTCACTTTGCTCTAATTTTTGAGCAAGTGCATTGGCACGCTCGTTGGCCTCCGCCAGTTTTTCTGCCAAGAAAAGATAAAATTTAGTTAAAAACATCGACAACAAAGGAGTAAGAAGGCAAGGGCAAAAATAAGCAACAAGGCATTACCTTCAGTCTTACTGGCATACTCACGGTACCCAATGAATTGGGCACCGATGCGAAGAAGCTCTTTGATCATAGGCTGTCAAAGAAGGACAAAGAAAAAATGTCGATATGGGAAAAATATGATGGCATAAAGAAGCACACAGAAGAAATATAGACAGTGACAAGAAAATTAAGAACTTACATCATCCAAGAGAGGGTTAGAGGAGATACTCAATTGGAGAGTAGGCTCAGGGATTGTTTCAATCCTTGCCCTTTTTGGTGAAGGAACAAGGGGGCTTGAAGGAGGTGTAGGAACGCCGATGTTTTGTTGAGGAGTGATGACCCACAAGTATAGGGGGTGTATCGTAGTATCTTCGATAAGTAAGAATGTCGATCCCAACGAGGAGCAGAAGGTGTTGACAAGCAGTTTCGATGAAGGATTCCCTGTAAATGCTCACAGACAAGTATTCGGGGGGTTTTGATGTAACAGTTGAATAAAGTACGAGTAAGTAAAGTGCGAGAGTATCAATTGCAGCGAGTGGCCCAATCCTTTTTAGCACAAAGGACAAGCCGGTTTGTTTACTTATAATGACCAAACGTTCTCGAGGACACACGGGATTTTAGTCTAGTGCTTTCGCTACATACGGCTAAATAATCTTCATTGTTATGATAAGTGTTGTGTGGGTGAACCTATGCTAATGTACCGCCCTTCCTAGGACTAATACATACTTGTGATTATACCCCTTGCAAGCATCCGCAACTACAAGAAAGTAATTAAGAATAAATCTAACCACAGCCTTAAACTCTGAGATCCTGCGATCCCTCCTGCATCGATATACCAACGGGGGTTTAGGTTTCTGTCACTCCGGCAACCCCGCAATTAGCAAACGAATACAAGATGCATTCCCCTAGGCCCATAAATGTTGAAGTGTCATGTAGTCGACGTTCACATGACACCACTAGAAGAATAACACCACAACTTAAATATCACACCATTGAATATTACTCAACCATAGTTCACTACTAACATTTAGACTTCACCCATGTCCTCAAGAACTAGACGAACTACTCACGAGACATCATATGGAACATGATCAGAGGTGATATGATGATGAATAACAATCTGAACATAAACTTGGTTCAATGGTTTCACTCAATAGCATCAACAACAAGTAGAGATCGATACCGGGAGAGTTTCCCCTATCAAACAATCAAGATCAAACCCAAATTGCTATGGCGGTGACGGTGTCCAGCGGTGGAGACGGCGGTGGTGATGGTGGATATGATGATGATGGTGATGGAGATGATGTCCAGCTCGATGACGGTGACGATGGCGTCGATTTCCCCCTCCCGGAGGGAATTTCCCCGGCGGATTCCTGCCCGCCGGAGAGCTCTTTTCTCTCTGGTGTTCTCCGCCCCGCGAGGCGGCTGTAACTCTTCGCGAGGTACCCTCTGTGGCTTAGGTTTTCGGGACGAAGGATTTCGCGAAGAAAAGGAGGCGAAAGGGGCCGTGGGCCCCCCAAACCACATGGCGGCGTGGCCAGGGCATGGGCCGCGCCGCCCTAGGGTGTGGGCCCACCCCGGGTCCTCCCGGCTCCTCCTTCCGGCTTCCTTCGTCATCTTGAAAAATAGGATTTTTGGTATAATTTCCTTCCACAGTTGATCTTCCGAAATATTGCGTTCCGACGGTGCTTTTTCCCGCGAGAATCCTCGGCTCCGGTGCTTGATCCTCCAATAATGATGAAACATGCAAAATAGATGAAATAACATAAGAATTGTGTCCCAATATGAAATATATCAATGAATAACAGCAAATTATGATATAAAATAGTGATGCAAATTGGACGTATCAACTCCCCCCAAGCTTAGACTTCGCTTGTCCCCAAGCGAAACTGAGCTCGATAGACAGGACCACATGTTTATGGAGTGAAGAGTCGATAAATAAAATACGGACAAGAAGCATCATATTCATTCACACAAGACATTATAGTAAACAACCTCTTATAACTCAACTTGAAACAAGTATAAGGTAATCACAAGTAAAGGTGCATAAGAAATCATAATTGGTGATGGCAAACTTCGTTCTTGGTCGGAGAACAGTTAACGGATTATACTTATCTCATTGAGCAGCGCTCTCATGTTAAAGTTTATAAGGCACAACTTGCATACACAATCATAATGGTCTTTTCATAATCATTGATAACTTGCAAAGCTATATTCATTCAGATAAAACTTGTACTAAACAAGGAAGAATAAAAGACATGATGAAGCAAATCACAATATAATGGTTTGATCACAACTACTCAAATGCTTGCTTGAGATGGAGGGAAATAGGTTTACTGACTCAACATAAAGTAAAAGACAGGCCCTTCGCAGAGGGAAGCAGGGATTAAATCATGTGCTAGAGCTTTTTCAGTTTTTGCAATCATATAAAGAGAATAAAAGTAACATTTTGAGAGGTGTTTGTTGTTGTCAACGACTGGTAGCGGGTACTCTAACCCCCTTGCCAGACAACCTCCAAAGAGCGGCTCCCATATTATTTTCATTTTGGGTGGCACTCCTTCCAACCTTTCTTTCACAAACCATGGCTAACCGAATCCTCGGGTGCCTGCCAACAATCTCATACCCTGAAGGAGTGCCTTTTTATTTTAGCTTTATTATGATGATGACACTCCCCCAACCTTTGCTTACACAAGCCATGGCTAACCGAATCCTTCGGGTGCCGTCCATCAATCACATACCATGGAGGAGTGTCTATTTAGTTTAATTAATTTGGGACTGGGAATCCCATTGCCGGCTCTTTTTGCAAAATTATTGGATAAGCGGATGAAGCCACTAGTCCATTGGTGGAAGTTGCCCAACAAGATTGAAAGATAAAACACCACATACTTCCTCATGAGCTATGAAACATTGACACAAATAAGAGATACTAAGTTTTGAATTGTTTAAAGGTAGCACATGAAGTATTTACTTGGAATGGCAGAAAATACCATGTAGTAGGTAGGTATGGTGGACACAAATGGCATAGGTTTGGGTTAAGGTTTGGATGCACGAGAAGTATTCCCTCTCGGTACGGGTCTTTGGCTAGCAAGGTTAATTAGCAAGCATAAGAGTCGAGGGAAACAAACAAATATACATATGATAGAAACAATCATGCATCTTCCTTGTAAGCACAAACAATCTTAACTTCAGAATAATAAGCTATGAGCTAACAAGAAAGACAATGAAACATCTACATGTATTTCTCTTTTCTACTTAAACCTCAAAGTGTTGTTGCTATTGACCAATGCTAAGTTTGCCAAAACCAAATAGATTTATTCAATGCTCCCAAAGTGATACCAATACTAACAACAAGGTAAATCATATGATAGAAATTGCAAACTAGAATAAGATGTGCAATATGTAAATGATAAGACTTGTCATTAATATTCCATAACGATAACTCACACCAAGGGATACATAGATAACCAACTAATGGAGAGATACTTCCAACTGCAACCCATCTTATACGATAACTTCCCTACTCATGATATGACACTACTTGACAATAAAAGTAAAAGGTAGTGATAATGTGATACCGCGGCACTCCCCCAAGCTTGGAACAAACCAAGGGGATGCCAATACCGATGATGAATTACTCTCGCGGAGATGGTGGTGATGAACTCCTCCCGCGCTTCTTAATAAGCTCCTTCAACTTCAGTTTCTCAGCTTGACAGTTCTGCACTAAGACTCGAAGAGATTCATTGTTATCTGAAGTTGGCGATGATGACCTTTTGATGCGAATCGAGTGGTATTCCAGCATTCTTCGGAGACGGCAATTCTCCTCCTGGAGTATCTCTACTTCCCTTCTTAGAGCCCGATATTGATCACAAAACTCATCGCTAATCCGTAGAACTTCTTCCAACATGGGGAAGGAGTCGAGGCTAAGAGCGGGTGGTAAAGGTCCCTGCAGGTTATGAGAAAAAGAACGTCGAGTGTCAACGGATCCCACCAAGATTTGCTTGCTCCCTCCGGCTTGCTTGCTCTTGTCTTGATGGCACCTCCTTCACTTCTTCCTCCGAAAGCCCCTTGCCCTTGTTGTTGGAGGCCATGGTGCTTCTAGACCGAAAACGAGATCCCGGCGAAACAGCTCGAAACAAAACACGTCGAGAACACGATATACGGACCTCCAGGGGTCCGGGGGATTATATAGCAAAAAATTTCACGACAAACGGAAAGTACCAGATCGAACCAGAGTCGGAAAGGGGCGACGGGGCGGCCAAACCATAGGGCGGCGCGGGCCCAGGCTTGGCCGCGCCGGCCTATGGTGGCGCCCCCTCGTGCGTCCTTTCCACTCCGTTTCGAACTCGTAATTTTTCATATTTTCCAAAAACAGCAAAAATATTGTTCGGAAAGTAAATTGCGTACTTTTCATTACCAGTACTGTTACCTATTCAAAGTCGAGTTCTGGCGGACTGTCAATTTGCCCTTTGATGAAAGCTTCCGGTGTTTCCACTTGAATAATATCAACATCAACATTATAGGAATCACCGAGATATAATGCTTGAGTCTTTGTCCATTCACCACTTGCGTAGCATTGCCTTGGAGAGAGCTAATTTTGATTGCTCTCGAACGATACACCTCCTCGACAACATACGGTCCTTCCCATTTCGAGAGTAATTTCCCTGCAAAGAATCTGAGACGAGACCGATACAATAGGACTTTATCCCCAATATTAAATTCTCTTTTGATAATCCTTCTATCATGCCATTTTTTAACTTTCTCTTTAAAGAGTTTAGCATTTTCATAAGCTTCACTTCTCCATTCATCTAGAGAACTTAATTGCAACAACCTCTTATCACCAGGCAAGTTTAGGATCTTTATTTAATTCTCTAACAGCCCAATAAGCTTTGTGCTCTAGTTCTAAAGGTAAATGACAAGCTTTCCCATAAACCATTTTATAAGGTGACATTCCCATGGGATTTTTATAAGCAGTTCTATAAGCCCATAGTGCATCCTTCAATTTACTAGCCCAATTCTTTCTAGTTTTATTAACGGTCTTTCCCAAAATAGATTTAATCTCTCTATTTGATAATTCTACTTGACCACTAGTTTGAGGATGATAAGCGGAAGCAATTCTATGATTAATACCATACTTAGCAAGAGTTTTTCTAAAACCTCCATGAATAAAATGAGAACCTCCATCAGTCATAATATATCTAGGTACTCCAAATCTAGGAAAAATAATATCTAAAAGCATTCTTAAAGAGGTCTCACCATCAGCACTTTTTGTAGGTATAGCTTCCACCCATTTAGTAACATAATCAACAGCAACAAGTATGTGAGTGTTACCTTCTGAAGACGGAAAAGGTCCCATGAAGTCAAATCCCCAACAATCAAATGGTTCAATAACAAGAGTATAATTCATTGGCATTTCATTACGTCTGGAGATATTACCAACCCTTTGGCATTCATCACAAGATAAAATAAACTTTCTCGCATCCTTGAAGAGAGTTGGCCAATAAAAACCTGATTGTAGAACCTTTTGCGTGGTTCTTTCCCCGGCGTGATGTCCTCCATAAGCACTACCATGACATTTACTCAATATCTCTTGTTGTTCATATTCGGGAACACACCTTCGCATAATACCATCCACTCCTTCTTTATATAAGTGTGGGTCATCCCAGAAATAATGCCTCAAGTCATAAAAGAATTTCCTCCTTTGCTGGAGCTGAAAAGGTTGGAGGCAAGTACTTGGAAACAATAAAGTTAGCATAATCGAGCATACCAAGGATCTGTCTCGCGAGCTCACCTTTATTACAGCCAATTGTTCATTTGGAAAACTATCATTAACGAGAACGGGATCATAAGCAATATTTTCCAATCTAGACAAATTATCAAGCAACATGATTATCAGCACCTTTCCTATCTACAATATGTAAATCAAATTCTTGCAAAAGAAGTACCCATCTAATAAGCCTCGGCTTAGCATCTTTCTTTGTCATTAGGTATCTAATTGCAGCATGATTAGTATGAATAGTAACTTTTGAATCAACAATATAAGATCTAAATTTATCACAAGCAAAGACTACGACTAATAATTCTTTTTCAGTTGTAGCATAATTTCTTTGAGCAGCATCAAGAGTTTTACTAGCATAATGAATAACATTCAATTTTTTATCTACTCGTCTGTCCAAGAACAGCGCCTACAGCAAAATCACTAGCATCACATATAATCTCAAAGGGTAAGTTCCAATCCGGAGGTTCAACTATAGGAGCAGTTGTTAAGGCTTTCTTAAGAGTTTCAAAAGCTTCCTTACAATCATCATCAAAAACAAATGGTACATCTTTTTGAAGAAGATTAGTAAGAGGCTTTGAAATCTTGGAGAAATCTTTAATAAATCTCCTATAAAACCCAACATGACCAAGAACACTACGAATACCTTTAACATCCCTCGGATAGGGCATCTTCTCAATTGCTTCAACTTTAGCTCTATCAACTTCAATACCTCTCTCAGAAATTTTATGTCCCAATACAATTCCTTCATTAACCATAAAGTGGCATTTCTCCCAATTAAGAACAAGGTTAGTTTCTTCACATCTCCGCAAAACTTTATCAAGGTTTCGCAAGCAACTATCAAAAGAATTCCCATAGACGGAAAAATCATCCATGAATACCTCTACAATACTCTCACAAAAACCATGAAAAATAGCAGACATGCATCTTTGAAAAGTAGCAGGAGCATTACATAAACCAAAAGGCATGCGTCTATAAGCATAAGTTCCATAGGGACAAGTGAAAGTGGTTTTCTCTTGATCCTTAGCTTTAACAGCAATTTGTGAAAACCCAGAATAACCATCAAGAAAGCAAAAATGAGTATTTTTAGACAATCTTTCTAGCATTTGATCAATAAATGGTAAAGGGTAATGATCTTTCTTAGTAACTTTATTAACTTTTCGAAAATCAATGCACATTCTATACCCTACAACTACTCTTTGAGGGATGAGCTCATCATTATCATTAGGCACAACGAGTCATTCCTCCTTTCTTGGGAACGCAATGCACATGACTAACCCACCTACCACCAGCAATAGGATATATAATACCCGCTTCAAGAAGTCTTAATACCTCATTCCTTACCACTTCCTTCATCTTCGGAATTAGACGACGCTGATGTTCAACAACAGGCTTTGCATCATCTTCCATGTTAATAGCATGTTGGCAAATAGAAGGAGAAATCCCTTTCAAATCATCAAGAGTGTAGCCAATAGCGCCTCGGTGCTTCTTCAATATTTCCAATAACCTTTCTTCTTCAATCTCTGAAAGCTTAGAACTAATAATAACAGGATATATTTTCTTATCATCAATATGAGCATATTTAAGATTATCAGGCAAAGGCTTTAAATCAAAAACAGGATCTTCCTTTGGTGGCGGTGTTGTACCCAAATCTTCCACCGGTAAATCATGCTTGAGAATGGGTTGGCGAAGAAAAATTTCCTCAAGCTCATCTCTTTCTTTCCTAAAAACTTCACTCTCGCTATCCTCCAAATGTTGCGGCAAAGGATTGTTAGGAACAAGAACAATAGATGCACACTGTTCCATTTTAAAATCATTACTAGGCAAATCAGCTTTATAAGGAGTTTTAGTAAATTTAGAGAAGTTAAACTCATAAGATTCACCAGCAAATTTAGTCAAAATTTTCTCTTTCTTGCAATCTATAATAGCTCCACAAGTATTTAGAAAAGGTCTACCAAAAATAATAGGACAATAATCACTAGCAGCAGAAGCAAGTACCAAAAAGTCAGCAGGATATTTAATCTTACCACATAGAACTTCCACATCTCGAACAATACCAATTGGAGAAATAGTTTCTCTATTAGCCAGTTGAATAACCACATCAATATCTTCAAGTTCACAAGAATCAATTTCGTGCATAATCTCTCGTGTAAAGCTCATAAGGAATAGCACTAACACTTGCACCAATATCACATAATCCATAATAGCAATGATCACCAATTCTAACGAGATAGCATAGGAACACTAGCTTGTTTGGGTTTATTAGGATGTGAAACAATATTAGAAGCATCTTCACGTGAAAATAATATGACCATCCTCCACATTTTCGAGTCACAAGATCTTTAACTATTGCAACAGACGAGGTTCAACTTTTATTTGTTCTTCAGGTTCTACAGGTTTCTTTTCACTTTTATGAACCGCACTATTTATAACAGAGTACTCCTTCATTTTAGCAGGGAAAGGAGTTTTTTCAATATAAGCTTCAGGAATAATATGATTAGCAGTTTCAACTACAACGCATTTATTAATAGATGAATCAATTTTATCTTTATACGGTTCATGATACTTATCAAAATTCTTCTTTGGCAATTCATAATGAGAGGCAAAAGCTTTATAAAGATTTGCAGCAACTTGAGAATCAAGACCATATGTAGCACTCATATTACGAAATTTATCAAGTATCCATAAAAGCTTCAATGCATTTATAATCATAAATTATACCCGATTCTCTATCCTTGTCGTTCTCCCAACCTTCGGTATTTTCTTGGATCCGATCAAGAAGGTCCCTTTTAAACTCTTCTTTGTTGCGTGTAAATGATCCCGAACAAGAAGTATCCAGCAAGGTCTTGTCTTGAAAAGAAAGTCTTGCGTAGAAATTATCAATAATAACATTACCAGGAAGCTCATGAATGGGGCATTTGAGCATTAAAGACTTCAATCTCCCCAAGCTTGGGCAATACTCTCTCCATCATGAGGCCAAAAATTATATATGCGATTCCGATCCTTATGAATTTCACTTGGAGGATAGAACTTAGAATAAAACCGGGGCACAATATCATTCCATTCAAGAGAATCCCCATTATCCAGTAATTTATACCAATGCGCCGCTTTACCAGACAGCGATAAAGAGAATAGTTTCTTCCTCACTTCATCCATAGCAATACCTGCACATTTGAATAAACCGCATAATTCATGCAAAAACAGTAAATGATCACCGGGATGGACAGTTCCATCCCCTTCATAGCGGTTATCCATAACACGTTCAATAATTTTCATAGGTATTTTATATGGTATCACTTCCTCACCTGGCGCCTCATCCACTACCGTTGCAGTAGTAGTAGATTTCCCAAATAAAAATTGAAGAGGAGATCTCTCCATAATGACTTATAGCAACGAGCGAGAAATAAAATCAGCACAACGAGAAAGGTTTTCCTTACCAATTCCACTTACCAATAGCGCTTCACTCCCCGGCAACGGCGCCAGAAAATAGTCTTGATGACCCACAAGTATAGGGGGTGTATCGTAGTATCTTCGATAAGTAAGAATGTCGATCCCAACGAGGAGCGGAAGGTGTTGACAAGCAGTTTTGATGAAGGATTCCCTGTAAATGCTCACAGACAAGTATTCGGGGGGTTTTGATGTAACAGTTGAATAAAGTACGAGTAAGTAAAGTGCGAGAGTATCAATTGCAGCGAGTGGCCCAATCCTTTTTAGCACAAAGGACAAGCCGGTTTGTTTACTTATAATGACCAAACGTTCTCGAGGACACACGGGATTTTAGTCTAGTGCTTTCGCTACATACGGCTAAATAATCTTCATTGTTATGATAAGTGTTGTGTGGGTGAACCTATGCTAATGTACCGCCCTTCCTAGGACTAATACATACTTGTGATTATACCCCTTGCAAGCATCCGCAACTACAAGAAAGTAATTAAGAATAAATCTAACCACAGCCTTAAACTGCGAGATCCTGCGATCCCTCCCGCATCGATATACCAACGGGGGTTTAGGTTTCGTCACTCCGGCAACCCCGCAATTAGCAAACGAATACAAGATGCATTCCCCTAGGCCCATAAATGGTGAAGTGTCATGTAGTCGACGTTCACATGACACCACTAGAAGAATAACACCACAACTTAAATATCACACCATTGAATATTACTCAACCATAGTTCACTACTAACATTTAGACTTCACCCATGTCCTCAAGAACTAGACGAACTACTCACGAGACATCATATGGAACATGATCAGAGGTGATATGATGATGAATAACAATCTGAACATAAACTTGGTTCAATGGTTTCACTCAATAGCATCAACAACAAGTAGAGATCGATACCGGGAGAGTTTCCCCTATCAAACAATCAAGATCAAACCCAAATTGCTACGGCGGTGATGGTGTCCAGCGGTGGAGACGGCGGTGATGATGGTGGAGATGATGATGATGGTGATGGAGATGATGTCCAGCTCGATGACGGTGACAATGGCGTCGATTTCCCCCTCCCGGAGGGAATTTCCCCGGCGGATTCCTGCCCGCCGGAGAGCTCTTTTCTCTCCGGTGTTCTCCGCCCCGCAGAGGCGGCTGTAACTCTTCGCGAGGTACCCTCTGTGGCTTAGGTTTTCGGGACGAAGGATTTCGCGAAGAAAAGGAGGCGAAAGGGGCCGTGGGCCCCCCAAACCACATGGCGGCGCGGCCAGGGCATGGGCCGCGCCGCCCTAGGGTGTGGGCCCACCCTGGGTCCTCCTGGCTCCTCCTTCTGGCTTCCTTCGTCATCTTGAAAAATAGGATTTTTGGTATAATTTCCTTCCACAGTTGATCTTCCGAAATATTGCGTTCTGACGGTGCTTTTTCCCGCAGAATCCTGGCTCCGGTGCTTGATCCTCCAATAGTGATGAAACATGCAAAATAGATGAAATAACATAAGTATTGTGTCCCAATATGAAATATATCAATGAATAACAGCAAATTATGATATAAAATAGTGATGCAAATTGGACGTATCAAGGAGGCGAGGATTCCTCCCCTTCAACTGGCGTCTTCGAAACAACTAGAGTATGTGACGTACTCGTTCGAGCAGCCACATCAAAAGCTGGTACTTCTTCCTCATCATCACTGCGATTAAATGTTGGCAGCATAAAAAGCAAGATAGACAAAAATCTTCGAGTAAAAAAAAGCGACTTACGAACTGATGAGGGCCTCAAGGTATGGATCATAAGCTGCCTTCTGATGTGAAGGAACAGCTTCTTCGGCTTTGGAGGTGCCGGAATCTTCGACATCGTTCCTTTTCCTTTTGTTCTTTGGAGAAACAGCAGGAGGAGGAGATTGTGCCGATGCAGTGCCTTCAGAGGCAGCCTCCTCTTCATAAGATCTCGCAGATTTTTGAGAATCTGCGGGTTCATTCACAAAAGAGGGGGCATCTTGGTTGGGGAGGAAGCGAGACAAGATTTGGATGGTTCTATATAAAAACAGGGGAAGATGTCAAAAAAGGAGTTACAAAAAGATAGCAAGGCAATAACAAATCAATCGACAAAGTTTACCTTGGGAAGCGCATTGGTGGCGCTGTACGGTTTTACACGACAAGAAGAAGGGACAGAATCTTTTTTGCTGAGAGAGGAGATTTTTTGGACAAGCTTTTCTAAATCCTTGACCTCCAAATCTACTGACAACCGATCTGCGTCCTCGTCGCCAGCATACTTCCAGAGAGGGTTTTTGCGAGCCTGAAGAGGCTGCACTCTGGTTCTAAGAAAATACGCTGTGATTTGGATACCTGACAATTCTTTGCCGCGAGTATTTTGCAACTCATGGATGCGAGTCATCAAGGCCTCTGTCGATGTTTTTTCTTCCTCGGTAGCCTCTGCATCCCAGGAGCGGCGGCGAAGGATTTTCTCGGCACCATCGAAAGGAGGGATGTTGTCTTCAACGCATCCATGGTTCTCCTCCTGAATGTACAACCACTTCTTGCGCCACCCTTGAACTGAGTCAGGGAGTTTGACGTTGAAGTAATCGACTGTGGGGCGAACAGAAATAACAACGCCGCCTATATTATAGGCGACATTGGGAGAGCCATTGCAGCGACAAAAGAAAATGCGCTTCCATAGCGCCTAGTTAGGCTGGACGCCAAGGAAAGCCTCACAGAGGGTGATGAAAATGGAGATATGGAGGATTGAGTTGGGCGTGAGGTGGTGAAGTTGAAGACCATAAACAAACAGCAGTCCACGGAGAAAAGGATGAATGGGGGCGGAAAGACCGCGGATGAGATGGTCGACGAAACTTACCCGATACCCCATTGGAGGGGTTGGGTAGCTTTCTTCACTAGGGAAGCACGGCGCTTTGGGCTTCTTGCTAATCCCTAGCTTCTTCAAGAGATTGATGTCCTGAGAGGAAATTTTGGACCTTTCCCACTCCGCGCTTCCTAGATCTACGGCAGCCATTGACGATTTAGGCGTGCTGCGCTCGATCAACCGACGCGGTGGCATCAACAATGGCGCAGGAATACAGCTTGGAGAAGATGAGCTTAGGGAATTGTGGGGCGCAGGAGGAGGTTTTGCAGAGGAGAGTAGGAGAACGGCGCGAGCGGAAGTGCTCGAGGAAGAAGAAGGAGATCTTATATAGAGGTGCGTTGAAGCGGCGGACCGTTGGATGGAAAAGGGGTGTGGCGAGATGATAACCACGTAGAAACAAGGGTAAAAAGTATTTTAACACCTGGAGAAGTTACGGTACGTGCGCCAGGAAAAGCGGAGAACGTGTGTCCCCCACCTACACGACGTGTCAAGATAATGGATAATTTGGGCCCGCAAGGCAGCGGGAGAAAACTTCTCGCAATTTTCGGATTCGCAATCGTGGCTATCGTCAGCAATAAAGTCACCTTGTCAGAGAGAAAAATTCGACTCAACAACGGCATAAAAAGGCGACATGCAAAAATATTCGAGAGCCTTTGATCAAATACAAGTTTTTGATTAAATGCTCGGGGGCTACTCTGAAAAAATGAAATGATCAAGAAAGACAAAATAGAAATGGCATGAGCCTATGATCAAATACAAATATGTGTTCATAGCCTCGGGGACTACTCCCATCGGGAGCGCTGTTCGCGCACCCGAGAAATTATAAAACTTCGGGAGAAAAAGAAAATATAGTGGCATAAGGCGTGGAGCCTACAACCAAGCACAAGTCCTTGGTTGTAGCCTCGGGGGCTACTCCCATTGGGAACGCTGTTCGCGTGCCCGATGAAATTATAAAAAAGAAAGATAGAAGAGCAAAAGAGTATATTTCGAGTTATAAATAACTCTGCATATACTCCCATCGGGAAAGCAATATAAGTCATCTTTGACTCAATAAAATGTGCTATTCCAACAGCCGAATAAGCACTCGTCAATATATTCTCAGAATGCCAAAGTTGCGATCAATTTCTGAATGCCGCAAAACTTTGCGAAGGTAAGACCCCAGATCCGTTCTGTGAGGCGTGGCGCCATCTCTGACGTCGGTCTGCTACTTTTATCCGTATCAACATACGAAGAAAAATCCTAACGGATGCGTTAGGTACCCGATAAATTTAACTGGGACTCGACAGAATGGTAAGACCTTAAGCGGCACCTGTCGAAGTTTACACCAGCATCCCGAGATCATGTCCAGGGACATGATTTTGAAGTAGGTTTTTACGGATTGCCACTAGAGCAGTTAACTAGTACCTGATCCGTCAGATGAACTAGCCCCAACTACCATTATCCCTGTACAATATAGAAATTTATGTGAAGAAATATAGAAAGGTTTTAAGTTGTCGAGTAAAAAATAAACAGCGGAGATTTTCCCTGACTCTACGATTCAAGCAAAATCTCGGGGGCTACTGACATAGGCATCCCCAATGGGCCTGCCGATGATAGTACCCAGGGTTTACTGAAGGCCCACTACCCGAAGAATAAGAAGACTCGGAAGCCCAAGATATTGTTAAGGAAAGCTAGAGTTGTAATAGGAAGCATTATTTGTAATCTTGCGGGAGGAGTTAGAAACCTTCCCGGACTCTTTAACTTGTACAATATGAATCCCTCGGCTCCGCCTCCTATATAAGGGGGAGTCGAAGGACACAGAAAGCATCGAATCATTGTTTCTCAAACCCTAGTTTTCATATTCGTCGAGCACTTTTCGGCTGAAACCTTCGAGATCTACTTGCCCTCTACATCCAACTAAACCCTAGTCTACAATCCGTAGGCATTGAAAAATTAATACCTTGTCACCAAGGCGGCGCGGCCTGGGCCCTGGCCGCGCGGCCCTGCTGTGTGGGTCCCCCGTGACGCCCTTTGACCTGCCCTTCCGCCTACTTAAAGCCTCCGTCGCGAAACCCCCAGTACCGAGAGCCACGATACGGAAAACCTTACTGAGACGCCGCCGCCGCCAATCCCATCTCGGGGATTCAGGAGATCGCCTCCGGCACCCTGCCGGAGAGGGGAATCATCTCCCGGAGGACTCTTCACCGCCATGGTCGCCTCCGGAGTGATGAGTGAGTAGTTCACCCCTGGACTATGGGTCCATAGCGGTAGCTAGATGGTCGTCTTCTCCTTATGTGCTTCATTGTTGGATCTTGTGAGCTGCCTAACATGATCAAGATCATCTATCCGTAATGCTATATGTTGTGTTTGTCGGGATCCGATGGATAGAGAATACTATGTTATGTTGATTATCAATCTATTACCTATGTGTTGTTTATGATCTTGCATGCTCTCCGTTATTAGTAGAGGCTCTGGCCAAGTTTTTACTCTTAACTCCAAGAGGGAGTATTTATGCTCGATAGTGGGTTCATGCCTCCATTAAATCTGGGACAGTGACAGAAAGTTCTAAGGTTGTGGATGTGCTGTTGCCACTAGGGATAAAACGTTGATGCTATGTCCGAGGATGTAGTTGTTGATTACATTACGCACCATACTTAATGTAATTGTCTGTTGTTTGCAACTTAATACTGGAAGGGGTTCGGATGATAACCTGAAGGTGGACTTCTTAGGCATAGATGCATGCTGGATAGCGGTCTATGTACTTTGTCGTAATGCCCAATTAAATCTCACTATACTTATCATATCATGTATGTGCATTGTCATGCTCTCTCTATTTGTCAATTGCCCGACTGTAATTTGTTCACCCAACATGCTATTTATCTTATGGGAGAGACACCTCTAGTGAACTCGTGGACCTCGGTCCTATTCTTTTACATTGAATACAATCTGCTGCAATACTTGTTTTACTTGTTCTTCGCAAACAATCATCATCCACACTATACATCTAATCCTTTGTTACGAGCAAGCCGGTGAGATTGACAACCTCACTATTTCGTTGGGGCAAAGTACTTTGGTTGTGTTGTGCAGGTTCCACGTTGGCGCCGGAATCCCTGGTGTTGCGCCGCACTACATCCCGCCGCCATCAACCTTCAACGTGCTTCTTGGCTCCTACTGGTTCGATAAACCTTGGTTTCTTACTGAGGGAAAACTTGCTGCTGTGCGCATCATACCTTCCTCTTGGGGTTCCCAACGAACGTGTGTATTACACGCCATCATGTTGCCACTAGGGATAAAACATCAATGCTTTGTCTAAGGATATTTGTGTTGATTACATTACGCGCAGTACTTAATGCAATTGTCTGTTGTTTGCAACTTAATACTGGAAGGAGTGCGGATGCTAACCCGAAGGTGGACTTTTTAGGCATAGATGCATGCTGGATAGTGGTCTATGTTATTTGTCGTCATGCCCTAATTAAATCTCATAGTATTCATCATGATATATGTATGTGCATCTCTATTTATCAATTGCCCAACTCTAATTTGTTCACCCAACATGCTAGTTATCTTATTGGAGAGACACCACTAGTGAACTGTGGACCCCGGTCCATTCTTTTACATCTGAAATACAATCTACTGCAATCTCTGTTCTCTGTTGTTTTCTACAAGCAAACATCATTCTCTACACCATACGTTTAATCCTTTGTTTTCAGAAAGCCGGTGAGATTGACAACCTCACTGGTAAGTTGGGGCAAAGTATTGTGATTGTGTTGTGCAGGTTCCACGTTGGCGCCGGAATCCCTGGTGTTGCGCCGCACTACACTCCTTCACCAACAACCTTCACGTGGCCTTCATCTCCTACTGGTTCGATAACCTTGGTTTCTTTCACGAGGGAAAACTTGCTGATGTACGCATCACACCTTCCTCTTGGGGTTCCCAACAGACGTGTGCTTCACGCGCCATCAAGCAATTTTTCTGGCGCCGTTGCCGGGGAGATCAAGACACGCTGCAAGGGGAGTCTCTCGCATCCAATCTCTTTACTTTATTTATTGTCTTGCTTTACTTTATTTTATTCTCTGTTTTGTTTGCTTCCTTTATATCCAAAAACACAAAAAAAATTAGTTACTTGCTTTACTTTATTTTCTGTCTTGTTTGCTTTCTTTATATCAAAAAGACAAAAAAAAATTAGTTACTTGTTTTTCTTTATTTAATTCGGTTTTGCTTTGTTTATTTTTACTATTGCTAAAATGAGTAATCCTGAAGTTGAAGTTCGTTCTTTTAAGCAACAAGGGGGAGAAAGTTTTAAAGATGCTTGGTATATAATTAGTGATGCTCATCATAGGTGCACTAAGAAACACTCCACTATTATCCTCCTTAGGAACTTTTATGTTGGTATATCTAGCTGGAATAGGTATGTTCTTGATACTCTTTCAGGGGGTAATTTCCTAGGTACTCTTGCTTTAGAAGCTAGTTGCATCATTGAGACTCTACTTGGAATACCACCTGTTAATGAAGCTACAATTGAAATCTCTCTTGAGGATGTCATGAAAAAACTGGAAGCCATAGAGAAAAATCTTCCAAGTGTTGAGACTAAATTGGGAATATTACTTGATAATACTGATAAACTTGATAAATCCCTAGGAGGAATTAATGAAAGAATTGCTATTTTAGAAACTTGTGCTATTCATGATAATCAAACCCATAGGATTGGTGAACTTGAAGAAGCTATGGGAACCTTGGGTTCAACTTTTTCTTCTCTTAAATTTAAGGAGAAAGCTTATGTGGTTAAGGAGCAAAAATTCATGTATGTCTCTAAGGTGCCTAAGCCAAAGAATTATTATAAGCCTAAAATTGATAAAACCCTTAGTACCACTATGGGAAATTTAGATAATGGAGCATCTAAGGTACCCTCTGCGACAAGTTGTGTTTGTAAGGAAAATTATGATGTTGATGCTTCTTCTCTTGATAATACTTGATTTGCACTTTCTGCGCCTAGCTGAAAGACGTTAAAGAAAAGCACTTCTTGGGAGATAACCGATGTATGTTTTTATTACTGTTTTGTTGAGTCTTGGAAGTTGTTACTACTGTAGCAACCTCTCCTTATCATATTGTTGTGCCAAGTAAAGTCTCTAATAGTAAAGTTGATACTAGATTTGGATTCCTGCGCAGAAACAGATTTTTACCTGTCACGAATTTGAGTAGATCTCTCTCCAGGAAACTTGTAAAATGCTGAAAAATTTCATGCGTGATCCTAAGATATGTACGCAACTTTCATTAGTTTTGAGATTTTTCATCTGAGCCTGTTAAGTGCCTCTAAAAAATTCGTCTTTACGGACTGTTCTGTTTTGACAGATTCTGCCTTTTATTTCACATTGCCTCTTTTACTGTGTTGAGTGGATTTATTTGTTCCATTAACTTTCAGTAGCTTTGGGTAATGTCCAGAAGTGTTAAGAATGATTGTGTCCCCTCTGAACATGTGAATTTTTTATTATGCACTAATCCTCTAATGAGTTTGCTTTGAGTTTGGTGTGGAGGAAGTTTTCAAGGGTCAAGAGAGGAGGATGATATACTATGATCAAGAAGAGTGAAAAGTCTAAGCTTGGGGATGCCCCCGTGGTTCATCCATGCATATTTCAAGAAGACTCAAGCATCTAAGCTTGGGGATTCCTTGGGCATCCCCTTCTTCATCGACAACTTATCAGGTCACCTCTAGTGAAACTATATTTTTATTCCGTCACATCTTATGTGCTTTACTTCGAGCGTCTGTTTGTTTTTATTTTTGTTTATGTTTGAATAAAATCGGATCCTAGCATTCCTTGTATCGGAGAAAGACACGCTCCGGTTTTTCATATGAACACTGGTGTTCTTAGTTCTACTTTTAATGTTCATGGCGGAGTTGAAAACCGCTTCGTTGATTGCTATTTGGTTGGAAACAGAAAATGCTTCATGTGGTAAATGGGATATGGTCTTGAATAATTTCATACTTGGCAATTGTTTTGAGCTCTCATAGATCATGTTTAAGCTTTTGCATCATGTAGTTTAAACCTATTTGTGGAGAACTACTGTAGAGCTTGTTGAAATTTGGATTGCATGATTGATCTCTCTATGGTCTAGATATTTTCTGGTAAAAGTGTTTGAGCAACAAGGAGACAGTGTAGAATCTTATAATGCTTGCAATATGTTCTTATGTAAGTTTTGTTGTACCGGTTCATACTTGTGTTTGCTTCAAACAACCTTGCTAGCCAAAGCCTTGTACTGAGAGGAAATGCTTCTCGTGCATCCAAAAACCTTGAGCCAAAACCCATGCCATTTGTGTCCACCATAACTACCTACTATGTGGTATTTCTCTGTCATTCCAAAGTAAATTGCTTGTGTGCTACCTTTAAAAATTTCATTCCTTGTCTTTGCAATATATAGCTCATGGGAAAATAACTTAAAAACTATTGTAGTATTGAATATGTCGCTTATGTATCTTATTTCTTATAAGTTGCTTGTTGAGCGGTAAACATGTTTCTGGGGACGCCATCAACTTTCACCTTTGTTGAATATCATGTGAGTTGCTATGCATGTTCGTCTTGTCTGAAGTAAGGGTGATTTATCATGATTAAATGGTTTGAGTATGCATATTGTTAGAGAAGAACATTGGGCCGCCAACCAAAGCCATGTATCATGGTGGAAGTTTCAGTTTGGACATTAAACCTCAATCTCTTATGAGAATATTATACGTTGTTGAATGCTTAAGCATTAAAGAGGAGTCCATTATCTGTTTTCTATGTTGTCCCGGTATGGATGTCCTCAAGTTGAGATCTATCAAAAACGAGAAATCAAATGCCATCTATCTCCTTGGACCTTTGTACAGGTGGCATAGAGGTACCCCTTTGTGACACTTGGTAGAAACATATGTAATGCAATGATAATCCATGGAAATCCGAGCTAATTAGGACAAGGTGCGAGCACTATTGGTATTCGATGCATGAGGCTTGCAACTTATAAGAGGTTTTATGCATAACACATATGAATTATTACTACCGTTGACAAAATTGTTTCCATGTTTTCAAAATAAAAAGCTCTAGCACATGAGTAATACATGCTTCCCTCTGCGAAGGGCCTTTCTTTTACTTTATGTTGAGCCAGTTTACCTACTTCTTTCTATCTTAGAAGCAAACACTTGTGTCAACTGTGTACATTGATTCTTACATGTTTACCTATTGCACTTGTTATATTGCTTTATGTTGACAACTATCCATGAGATATACATGTTACAAGTTGAAAGCAATTGCCGAAACTTAATCATCCTTTGTGTTGCTTCAAAACCTTCTATTAAGAATCTATTGCTTGCTGAGTTAACTCTTATGCAAGACTTATTGATACTTGTCTTGAAAGTACTATTCATGAAAAGTCTTTGCTATATGATTCGAGTTGTTTAGTCATTATCTTTACTATTGCTTCGAATCACTTCATTCACTTCATATGCTTTACAATAGTATTGATCAAGATTATGATAGTAGCATGTCACTTCAGAAATTATCCTTGTTATCGTTTACCTACTCGAGGGCGAGTAGGAACTAAGCTTGGGGATGCTTGATACGTCTCAAACGTATCTATAATTTCTTATGTTCCATGCTAGTTTTATGACAATACTCACATGTTTTATATACACTTTATATCATTTTGATGCATTTTCCGGCACTAACCTATTAACAAGATGCCGAAGCGCCGGTTCCTGTTTTCTCGCTGTTTTTGGTTTCAGAAATCCTACACAGGAAATATTCTCGGAATTGGACGAAACAAAAGCCCACGGTCTTATTTTGCACGGAGCCTTCTAGAAGTCCGAAGAGGAGACGAAGAGGGGCGACGAGACGGCCACACCCTAGGGGAGCGCGGCCCCACCCTTGGGCGCGCCGCCCTATGGGGTGGGCCCCTCGGGTGCCTCCCGACTCTGCCCCTTCGCCTATATATTCTCTCCGTCGCGAAAACCCTATCACCGAGAGCCACGATACGAGAAAAGTTCCAGAGACGCCGCCGCCAATACCATCTCGGGGGATTCAGGAGATCGCCTCCGGCACCCTGCCGGAGAGGGGAATCATCACCGGAGGGCTCTACATCACCATGCCCGCCTCCGGACTGATGCGTGAGTAGTTCATCCTTGAACTATGGGTCCATAGCAGTAGCTAGATGGTTGTCTTCTCCTCTTGTGCTATCATGTTTAGATCTTGTGAGCTTCATATCATGATCAAGATCGTCTATTTGTAATGCTACATGTTGTGTTTGTTGGGATCCGATGAATATTGAATACTATGTCAAGTTGATTATCAATCTATCATATATGTGTTGTTTATGTTCTTGCATGCTCTCCGTTGCTAGTAGAGGCTCTGGCCAAGTTGATACTTGTAACTCCAAGAGGGAGTATTTATGCTCGATAGTGGGTTCATGCCTCCATTGAATCCGAGACAAGTGACGGAAAGTTCTAAGGTTGTGGATGTGCTTGTTGCCACTAGGGATAAAACATCAATGCTTTGTCTAAGGATATTTGTGTTGATTACATTACGCGCAGTACTTAATGCAATTATCCGTTGTTTGCAACTTAATACTGGAAGGAGTGCGGATGCTAACCCGAAGGTGGACTTTTTAGGCATAGATGCATGCTGGATAGCGGTCTATGTTATTTGTCGTAATGCCCTAATTAAATCTCATAGTAGTCACCATGATATATGTATCTGCATCTCTATTTGTCAATTGCCCAACTGTAATTTGTTCACCCAACATGCTAGTTATCTTATTGGAGAGACACCACTAGTGAACTGTGGACCCCGGTCCATTCTTTTACATCTGAAATACAATCCCCTGCAATCTCTGTTCTCTGTTGTTTTCTACAAGCAAACATCATTCTCCACACTATACGTTTAATCCTTTGTTTTCAGCAAGCCGGTGAGATTGACAACCTCACTGTTAAGTTGGGACAAAGTATTGTGATTGTGTTGTGCAGGTTCCATGTTGGCGCCGGAATCCCTGGTGTTGCGCCGCACTACACTCCTTCACCAACAACCTTCACGTGGCCTTCATCTCCTACTGGATCGATAACTTTGGTTTCTTTCTGAGGGAAAACTTGCTGTTGTACGCATCACACCTTTCTCTTGGGGTTCCCAATAGACGTGTGCTTCACGCGCCATCACCCCTCTTGGAGTCATAAACTCTACTTGGCCAGAGTATCTACTAGCAGTGGAGAGCATGCAAGATTACAAATAACATATGAAAAGAATATATAATCGATCTCAACATAGTATTCAATATTCATCGGATCCTAGCAAACACAACATGTAGTATTACATAAGGATGATCTTGATCATGTAGGGCAGCTCACAAGATATAAACATGAGGCACAAATTGGAGAAGACAATCATCAAGCTACTGCTATGGACCCATAGTCCAGGGATGAACTACTCACGCATCACTTTGGAGGCGGGCATGGCGATGTAGATGCCTTCGACGATGATTTCCCCCTCCGGCAGGGTGCCGGGAAGAGCTTCAGAACCCTCCAGAGCTAGGGTCTGCAATGGCAGTCCCGACATAACTTTTCGTGGATCGAGGCTCGGGGATGTAGGTTTTTCCCGAGATCGTGAATAAATGGGCGGAGATGCGATGTCGGTGGAGGCCAGGGGGGGCCCACACTGCCCATAGGCGCGGGCCAGGGCCAGGCCGCGCCTAGGGCTGGCGTGGCCGCCCTGCTGCCTCTCTTCGACCCCCCTCTGAACTCTGTCTTCATTACGGAAAATATTGACTTTGGCTTTTGTTTCATCCAATTCTGAGAATATTTCCTGTACAACTTTTCTGAAATACAAAATAGCAGAAAACAGGAAACTGGCACTATGGCATCTTGTTAATAGGTTAGTGCCGGAAAATGTATAAAAGTGAAACGAAGCATGGGAAAAACATATATAAATTGGTCTAAAACAAGCATGGAGCATCAAAAATTATAGATTCGTTTGAGATGTATCACGTAGCACCGACAAGTGGCTCGAACAGAGGGGAACAGGGCAGCGGATGTTTCATCCTACCGATCAAGGCGATTGGTGGTCGGCGGTGTGAACGCCGGCGGGAATACGATGGTGGGGTAGCGAGGCTATGGCAACGTTGAGGAGAAAAATTAGTCCAACGGCCGCGGGGGAGAATATTTGGGGGCGCGGAGGCCGAGGCCAAAAAATTATTCTCCCTAAGGCTGCTTGGGGTTAGGCTAGATGCGATTTTGGCGGTTAGCGGCGTATTTTTGATCCTCTGGAACTTTTTAGTGGTTCAGTTAGAGATTATCTTAGATTATTTACACAGAGACAAGATTCCTGCCTTCCCCTGTGTTATAAACTTGAGTCACAAGTCCGAAAAAATACTACTAGTTCTTGATGTTAGTATGAATTACTATTTTTATTGCTAATGAATAAAAAATAGTTGTCATTTTTTATCTTGATGTTGTAAATACTAGTTCTAGTAAGTTACCTTTTTTCTATAAAAAGAATATATTAATATCGCGAATATACAAAGTACACCTAGCCTCTGGAGCAACTTGATGCCCTAGCGGCATTACAAATGCTCACATCTAGAAAAATAGAAGAATAATTACAATAAAAGAAAAGTCCCACTACAATGATCTGTTTCTTTTACCAGCAATACTACCACCACCAAGACAACACCATAAGTCCAACTTCTCCCAAAACAAATCCTCCAAGAAGGAAGCAGAGCACAACCGGTGTTGTCGCCCGATTAAAGATCTTAGGTTTTCATCCTAGAGAAAGTTCTCGCTCGCAAAACAATGCCTTCAACAAGGTCATTATCAGACACAACCAATTAAGGCCAGACCTTGGATTTTCATCCTTAGAGATAAAACTTGAACTTCTCATGTGCAGACGCTCCCAGTTACGATGTTGATTCTCCATGTCACAATAAGCCAAGCCAATTGCTCGTCGCCACGAAGACAGGAACCACCACTGCTAACGCACAGATCCCAGCTTCAAGGACCTTATCCGCTAGGTGACATCACCATGGAATGAGAAAGAATATCCTTATCTCATTATGGTAACAACCAGCAGTGCTTTAGTAGCGCTCCTCTGAAACCAAATGGCCAGAGTAAAAACACGGGTGCGCTCTACTGAATCCCAATCAATCTCTAGTAAGTTACCTATACCATCAGATGACTATTACCACAATTTTAAGCATTTGGATGGAGTAAATTTGCGGGAATCCTTGTTTAGAATTACCCAAACTCATGATAAGTCCCACATGCTATTATATTTATAAACTTTTATATTAGAACACCAATTGACCCATCGATCACAAAACTGATCAATCATAATTTAAAACTAGATTTTAATCTAGTACTACTTCTTAAATTGCTACCATTCTTAGTTCAAAGACGTAGAAACTCTCCTCAACTCTGAAACTTCATTCTTCTCATGCAAATTGTCACAAAAACAAATCGCAGTGTGCTTCAACCAAAACATTTTCTTTCCATTTTTTGGTATTCCTAAAGTTCTAGCTTTCGGTGGTTTCGGAAGTGTTTCGGACTATTAAGGGTTAACTAGTTGATTTGTACAAACCATTTTTTCTTTGAGAGAAAGCCACCATGACAACTTTATTAATTATTAAACAAGCTTACATCATTTACCAAAAGGCTCAAAATAAAATTAGGTGGATCCTCATGCCAGACTATTGACTGAGGTCCCTCCGCATTACAAGCCAAAGTATGAGCTGCAAAATTTCTTTCCCTAGGAAGATGATCAAATTTAACATGAGAAATTACGAGCTAGAAAAGAGCATTCCTCATAGACGGTAGCTACAACACTGATAGAGAGTTTCCTCCATTCTGCATTGTGTTAACAACCTCCAAAAGATCACGGTTGACCTCAATCCTATTGCATCTAAGTTGTACCGCAAGGAGGAGACCATCTCGAAGGGCAATGGCTTCTGCCATGGCTGCATCTGCGACATGTGCTATACCGCGAGAGCTACCTCCATCATCCTTAATGACATGACCCGTAGCTCCCTTATAACTTTTTTTTCAGAAAACGTAGCACCTATGTTTAGTTTTACAAACTCCGCCTGCTTCTTCCAACCATAGCCTTTGATACCAAGGTTCTGCTTACTAGCTCTGTAGAAGAAAAGTACCACAATCAATTGGCTGCTCCTGACCGGTTTCTGAACTCATTCATCTCGGAGAGATTTTCCTCCTCTACCACCATATATACCAACAGGCTGAAACAATCGGTTTTTTTAGCCCTAGATCAGTCACTTCCCCATGCATAGAGCCACTCTTTCACAAGATGGATTCAATGAATGCATGCAGCACCTTCTCTATCGTCCATGCACGCCTCCTCAATTACACATTGAATCCCCATGTTTTCCCAAATCTGGACAGACTTTGCACATTCAAAAAAGGGTGTTTTGTAGTTTTACACCCTAATTTGTAGGCTGGGTATAGACTAGAGGTAATTATGTGTCTATTTACGAAGATACAATTACATGTCAGAGTACCATTTAACATTCTCCATGCAAAGATTTTAATCTTTGTTGAAACCTTAAGTTTCCAAACCTGCGCCCAAACTGGAGTGATGTCATATGCACCTGGGCCACGGTTCTAATTAACTTTCTTCCATGTTGGTGATCCCATTCAACACAGTATGCAGATAGAACAGTAAAAATGTTTTCTTTTTTTATGATTCCATGAAGTAAAATCCTCCATCATCCCCTACTGCCTAGGGGATCTTCAGTATCCTAGCCAAATCTGCCGAATAGAATAAGGATCTCAACATGGCTTCATCCCGTCATCTATTTATGGGGTCAATGAGTTCAGACACTCAGGTGTAGACTATATCACCTCTTGGAGTAATAATCTTCCTCGATGGAATGCTTGGAACCCATGAGTCATTCCATATATTAATATTCTCTCCCTTGCCCACATGCCATATGTACACTTTCTTGAAAAATTGAATACCTGCCCAAATACTCTTCCAAGTATAGCATGAGCCTTTCTTTAATTCTGCATTTAGCAGATCTCCCGTGGGAAAATATTTTTCCATCAACACTTGAGCATAAAGGGACTCTGGCTCACACAACGGACACCAACACTGCCTTACTAGCATTGCCAAGTTGAAATAGTATAAATATCTAAAACCCATTCCACTTTTCTTCTTTGATACACACATTTTCCGCCAAGCGAATCAGTGCATATAGTTTTGCGTAACGGGTGATAGCATCTGTGATCCCTTTTATTACCTGTTTGGGGAGCTTGAACACGGACATTGCGTACGTAGGGATGGCTTGGGCCACCACCTTCGAATAGTACCTCTTTCCCACCATATGATAGCAACTTTTCCTTATATACATTTGGTCTTTTAAGAACTCTTTCAATAAGATCAATGAAACAATCTGACCTATCCACACCTACTTGGGTTGGCAGCCCCATATAAGTGTCAGTGATTTGCTTTTGTAAGAATATTCAGTTTCAGACATATAGCTTCCCTCATCTCAACACTTGTGCACTGGCTGAAAAATATGCCCGACTTCGCCTCTCTCACTAGCTTGCCCAAGGCGGCATCGTGGGCTTGTAAAACTTGATGTAGAGAATCAACATTTTCCAGATCAGCTCTCATTAGGATTAGAGAATCATCTGTGAATAATAGATGCGCTACCGCCGGTGCAGCTCGAAAGACTTTGACACCCACCAATGATCCCTCATCTTCAGCATATTTCAACAGACTTTTTAATCCCTCCGCACATAGGATAATAAGGTAGGGAGAGAGAGAGAGGATCTCCCTGGCGTAGGCATCGGGAAGGGAAAAAAACATTCTGTCTCTTGACCATTGAACCAAACTTGGTATTGCACCGAGCTTAAACGTGACATGATAAGTTTAATCCAATTGACATCAAACGCCATCTATTCAAGGACTCTCTCCAAAAAAATTCCACTCCACGCTGGTGATATGCCTTATGCATATCAAGTTTTATTGCACACAACTCTTCTTCTTAATCGCATGATAATATTCATAAGACACTAGGACATTATCCGTTATAAGATGTCTAGGAACAAAAGCACTTTGAGTGGGTGATATAATCTATGGAAGAATTGTCTTCAATCTTTCTGTTAAAACTTTTGAAATAACCTTGTAAGTGACATTACAAAGACTAATGGGTATGTATTGTGTTACCTTCTCCGGTGTATCCATCTTAGGGATTAAAACAATGGCGGTGTTGTTCCAATCATTAGGAACAATCCCCGAATTAATAGCGGCGAGCACTTCATCCGTTAAATCCTCTCCAATCAAGCCTCAATATTTATTGAATAAAATTGCATGGAGTCCATCGGCGTGGGGCCTTTAAATCTCCAATGTTGAATAGGACATTTTTAACCTCATCATGTGTGTATGGTGCGCACACGCATGTATTCATCTCTGGAGAAACACATGGTTTCACTTTGTTGATTACTAATTCGAACGGCTAGATTATCCCGCCCTTCGACTTCTTTTCCATCATCATCAACCGGTTTCTTGATGAAATTTCGTTTCTTTCTAGCTGTAGCAAAATTGTGGAAAAAACTTGTATTTCTATCTCTAGATTTCATCTAGTTAGCTCAACTTCTATGGACCCACTTTATTTCTTCCTGCTCATTTTTTTTGTTCTATCTCCAACTGCAACTTCTGACATTTGGCCGTTGTCCCATCAGACAGAGGCCCCTCCATAACTTTGTTCATATGTAACCTGCAGCGAGGTTCCTTAAGCATCTGCATGTCCCATGCATAAAGGGTCGAGTGTACTCACTTGATCCTACTAGCGAGATTAGCTGGGCTGTTTCCGTGGGCCGATTCCCAATCTTCCCTAACTATGTCATCAAAGTTTTCTTCTTGAAGCCAATTCGCTTCGAACATTTTCTTCCTCTGTGCTGGATTCACTTCAACATCTGCAAGGAAAGAAGTATCAACCGGAATCGATCACTTCAACATCTGCAAGGAAAGAAGTATCAACCGGAATCGATTAATGATCAGACTTAGAGAAATTCTCGTTTATGACACCGGCCATAGGGAACATAATGATCCATCTCTCGAATACAACCATGCTGGCAAGTAAACTTGTCTCCAGTAAAGCCAAGATCCTCAAGCTCACAATCAGAAAGAGCATCCCTAAAACCTTGCGTGCATCTCTGAGGTCTCATATTCTCACCTTATTTTTCTGAGTTACTCAAGATTTCATTTAAATCGCCCAACATTAGCTAGGGTACGTAGGTTCTTCATACCTTAAAGGTTACGAACAAAATCCCAAGTAAGGTGCTTGCTTTCTCCACTAGGCTCACCATATAGACCAGTGATCCTCCACGCATTCACTATAGGAATGGGGCGATATGCCGAGGGCCGGGAACCCTCGGTGTAGCCTGTTTTGGCCCTCGGCATAGGCTACACCGAGGGCCGCCCTCGGTATATCTCCTCGGCGGCTACCTCCCTCGGCCGAGTCACTATTGCCGTCGGCGTAGCCCGGCCCTCGGCAAAACCATCGGCATACAAATTTTAAAAAATCAAATTTCCATTTTCAAAAATAAATTCGAAAAAAGTCGATTTTTTTTGCTATGCCGACGGCAAAAACCTCGGCATATAGTTTTAAATCTTTTCAAAATTTAATTTATTTTACACTATTATTTTTTATTTTCTTTTTTTACTTGTTTATCTTTCACCCAACACACTTTTAACTCTAAGTATACTTAATCTTAGGTCAATTACAGTCATGGTTAAACTTCCCGGTCGGTCACCCATCCTCACACTGCTCCAGGCTCAGCACGCTTAACTTCTTGGTTCCATTCGAATGAGTTTCCATTACAGAATTGACACCTTGCTAATAATAATACCATATCAACCCTATTAACCCTTGTACCGTGATGTCACAACTCTTTATTTTTGAATTCCAAATAATTACTTAAGTAAAAAACAATGAACATATAATTAATAATAATATTGAATTCAACTAACAATAAAGTGATTTTTTGGTCTTTTTTTCTATTTAATATGGAATAATTAATATCTTTAAATTGAAAAATTGAAATTCCACAAATAATATGTCTAAATCGATCAGAAAAATGAGACGAATCTAAATATAACATCAATATCATCATTTGAACCTAAAAATTAGAGAAATCCAAATATGACGTCTAGTTTTCCATCTGGCCAAAACAGCCCCCTCGGGAGATGCGAAATGGTTGTACCGGGCGCGTTGGTGCATCGTTCGCCAACACGCTAAACAGAAAAATTAGATATAAAGTGATGTGTTATAGACCTAAAAAAAATTTGCGGAATTTATTGAGAGACGGAAAGTGTACCCCTAGTTCAAATCTGGTCTATTTCCAGCGGATTCGGCCGGACACCGCAGAAAGCCGCAGGGATTCCCAGATACCTAGCGCGTACATATGGCATGTGATATGTGGTCCGGAGGCGGTGTCCTACCACTACGCGGAGGTCTCGCGCAATACTAAAATGCGCCCCATGTAGCTGCTTCACAAAAAAAACCTATTTTAACACCCCGAAAATGAAAAAACCATCGCCCATGGGTCGGATTGGAAATCCGCTCCCGGGTTCTTGCTTCCCATCCCAGGGACCACACATGTGCCAAATATGGCCTCATTCTGACAAACTATGAGGTGTCACCGGACGTTTCCTACTCATTTGCCCTAAAAGCCATAGAACTCCGGACGTGATAGCCCTATTTGTGAAGGGTTTTCTAAACTAATTGCCGTATCCTAATTCCGACTTTTGGAGTGGTTACTAGAACACATAAATGATGCCATGCGGCTCCACGGGATTTTCTGACTTCGTTTAAATTGCCATTTGGACAAAACGGGCCCCCACGGAGATGCGGTATGGCCGTACCGGGCGCGCTGGTGCACCCGTTCACCATCGCGCTAAACGGAAAAAATTTAGCACATAAAGTGATGTGTCGTAGACCTAAAAATATTATTCCCGGAATTTATTGAGCGATGGAAAGTGTACCCCTAGTTTAAATCCGGTCAGTTTCCAGCAGATTCGGCCGGACACCGCAGGAAGCCGCATGGGTTCCCAGATAGCTAGCGTGCACATATGACATGTGATATGTGGTGCGAAGGCGGTGTCCTACCACTACGTTGAGGTGTTGCGCAATACTAAAGTGCGCCCCATGTAGCTGCTTCACAAAAAAAAAAACCGTTTTGGCACCCCGAAAATGAAAAAACCATCGCCCTGGATCGGATTGGAAATCCGCTCCCGGGCCTTGCTTCCCATCCCAGGGATCCCACACGTGCCAAATATGTTCTTGTTCCGACAAACTATGCGGTGTCACGGGCCGTTTCCTACTCATTTCTCCTAAGAGTCATAGAACTCCGGACTTGATAGCTCTGTTTGTGAAGGATTTTCTAAAGTAATTGCTGTATCTTAATTCCGACTTTTGAAGTGGTTCCTAGGACACATAAAATGACGCCATGCGGCTGCGTGAAATTTTCTGACTTCGTTTAAATTGCCATCTGACCAAAACGGGAACCCGAGGACATATAATTAAGAAAGTGTTTGAATTGTTAGTATGTTAACATGGTACTGTAAATGATTCAAATATGCATAATTTTGACATAAACGGATAGAGAATGTTTTTCCGAATATTTTGATACCTTATACTCATTTTTCTGACATCATATGAATTACTTATGATTTTTACAAAATTAGATAAATTTGAAAAATAGCCTACGCCGAGGGTGGCCGTCGGCGTAGCCCTGTCTACGCCTAGGGACAACCATATGCCGAGGGCTGCCCTCGGCGTAGACCTCGCTACGCCGACGACATCTCTACGCTGAGGGTCGGACTGCAGGCTGGTCTGGCCGTGCAATACGCCGACGGTCCCGACTTTTGACCGTCGGCGTATAGCCTGGCCCTCGGCGTAGCCTCCCATTCCTGTAGTGATTGCTAATATTCTCCTCAATACAAATATCTAGAAGATTGGTGTCCTCCTTAAAGGATGCCACCTTCAAATCATCACGCCACAAGTGGATTAGACCACCGCTTCTGTCGTCGCTCCACGACACAATCATGAGGTCAAACATTAGCTTCCTCTATTATCTAGCTCTCGTCAGATGTGTCTCGGATTAAAAAAAACACATCCGGGTTCAGCAGCTTTTGGAGGGCCAGGAGCGCTTGAATAACCGAGCGTTTGCGCAACACCCGGCACAGTTCCAACTATAGATTTTCGTTGTAATCGGCAACAACGCCCTTGAGAAATTGCTCGTGAAATAGCTTCAGAAACTTGCCCCGATCGTGACCAGAACTTTACCAAACCAAACAGCCGATCAACCAACAACTTACATCCAAAGTAGATTCTACAACCAGATTCACGAAAGTAACACTAAATGCACAGCCCAGACCCAGCAGGGATTGATGCCAACGAAATCATACTCAAACTAGTAACTAATCTACTCCACAACAACTCAAAACTTCAAATTAAAGCGGATTTAACCGAAAAACTCACCGCCAGATGGACTCCGGGAGATCACAGGAGACCGCAGACGCCGCCGCCGTCGCGACCTAGATCGCCGCCTTAGCGAGACAGAAAACGGTATATTGGACGTACAAGCCAATTTGACAGCGTGGTAAAAGCCGAGCCTGTCAATTCCGGACCACGTTAATTAGACAAAAGCTGAGCTGGAGGAGTAGAGATATCATGAAGGGAGAGTGTGCAGTGTTGATAGATTCATGCAGTTTTCTGACTATTTCAAAAAACCGAGCGTCACTGTGTGAGCAGTCAGCACCAATCCACACACTCTGTTTCTTCTTCTGAGAATCAACCCACAAAATAAACATCAGCGTATACTATTTATCAATCCCTAATTTTTGTATATGCGTCCATTTCCAGTGTTAATATCTTGTGATGTCGTGCACCGGGCACACGCATACAAGTTGCACGAAAAGGGACGGCGGAAGCACTGTGTCTAGAAAACATGTCCATGTTAGTTGTTATCAAGCGAGAGTGACTGGTGCATGAAAAAAATGAGACGATTAACTGTGCGGAGCGTTGCCTTGGCCCCATGAAAATGAGTGGGTGGTGACTGATAACTGCTTCCGTGCTTTCCTAGCAGTTTTTTGCAAGAATTTGAGAGAACTAAATTATCACATGGTTTAGCAGAAATTCAAAACGACGCCCCCAAGAGGGTATATGCTCTGGATTCCAAAAAAAGGCATTTCAAACACTACAAGGAACACATGATATAACTAGGCAGATTTTTTGGACCTTACCACCCAAAATTAACTTCAAAGTCTTTTGCTAGTATATAGTGCTTTCGCGGCGAGTAGCAAGTGCATTGGTACACGAACTAGCTAGTAATTATTCCGCCGTGTAAGAAAATACAATGATAATTGTGTATCCTGCATTAGAGAATAGTTAACTACGTCTCAATGAACACTGAGCCCTACCCGAAGCCTAGCCACATCGTTCTTTAAATATTAAAATTCTCTCTCTCTCTCTCTCTCTCTCTCTCTCTCTCTCTCTCTCTCTCTCTCTCTCTCTCTCTCTCTCTCATGACCGGGCTCTCTAACACGTCTTCGATCTACTTCGTACTTTTCAATCTCTCTCTCTTAATTTCTCCGGGAGAACTTTAATGGCTCGCGCGCGGTGGGTGCGGTGGCTGGCACCAGACAAGGATCTACGATTTTGAACGTATGAATACAAAAAAAAATTAAACCGATGTAAAGCTCACTAATTTTGGTGCTAGCCCTCACCCACAACACTTACATTCTTGCGAATGACCAACGACCAAAGTAGCTAGTAGTACGATTCTACGTACTCAGACAACCACAGCTTCACGTGATGATCCCGCGAAACATAATTACCTTCTTGTTTGTCCGCACTTCACAGCAACCTCAACTCATTGATGCTTGACGAAGCAGTAATAGTTTGATGACAAAGGTACTCCGTATGTGCCAACGATGCCAGCGAGCCTTAATGCTACGGTTGCAACTCAGCTTCACGATAGCAACGGCGCGCGCGTTCCATCTCGCACAGCCATATGGATGGCATCCCTACGTGGGTCCTCAGCATATGACATCTACCCACACGACAACATATTGCAAAGTGTAGCGCACATGCAAGTGTATGCATGTACTTAGACGTACGTTACATGGACAAGAATCATTGCATACTCTTTTTTTCATTCTCATTTTCATTTTCATTTTTATTTTTTGGTTGCTCCTCGAAATAGGCTTTCGTCCAGTTATATTAATATACCAACCACAATACAATAAACACGCTGGAGCTGCAGCACAATCAAGCCCAAAAGAAACCACAAAGAAAAAGAAAAAGAAAAATGCCAACACCGGCAGTTCGACAAGAACAAGGACGACCCGCCACCGCTACGTCCTCCGGAGAAGTCCTCCCACGCTCCTAGCACTCCGAATCGCCGCATACCAAACAACAACTTCAATAAGGAGAACGACGATGACGACGCCGCTGCTGTCCAGACTAATCCTAGGGTTTCCCTCGGTATACGGAGGGGATTGGGGACAGGGTACACCCGACACCCTCCGGGAAGGTAAGGCGGCGCCCTCAGGCATCGCAGTGTCGGTGTCGGGCGAGCCAACATGGATTTCTCCCAACCCCCAACACCACCATCTCGGTCAATCCGAAGTGTACTCCAGACAACCTTCCGCCCGGTCTTGAATCCATCCTCGCCATCTCCCTATAGTCCTCGACGCAGGGCCTAAGAAGGGTGCCGAAAGGCAGCAGAGCCGGGGAAGCAACACAATAGCCTAGCGGGAGGGAACTACCTCCACCGCCTTCGCGGGAGCCGACTGGACATGGCCGCAAGGACAAACCAGGCCCAAACTGGCCCGCTAGGTCCCCGCTGCCAACAATTGTCGCCTTTTTTGGTTGCTTACCACGTATATTACTGCACGTTGTTTGATAAGTTAATTTGACTGCATTTTTGCCTACTCGGACTATGGTCAGGTATTCATCAACCAAGATTTATAGAAGAAGATCCAAGCGGAAGTTTTATACCACCGGTAGACTTTAGACGGCTAGAATGCTGCAACAAGGGGTGCCGGCTTCCCACCTAAATCCTATTGTCATGTTAGCCACACCAGTAGATATCACCCCGGTGGTTAGATTGAGGGAAAACCTAGTGTTAGATTAAGGATTCCCCTGATCAAAAGCAGATTTCATTGAGAAGATGTCATGGTTGTCGGGGATCCAAAGTAGTTTCTCTTTCTCACCAGCAAAGCATAGAATATGGAACAAAGAAATGGTGTATAATACCCGTATTCCAATAAGAAATCACTTAATATGCTGCCCATGTTGAAAAACCTCTTACTTGTACGAGATATGGTACTGGCCTACCTCTAAAGTTGTGCCCGAGGCCAGTTCATCATCTTGATATTTTGGTTAGTACGAATGATGAAGCTGTAGATACCGAGGTTCTTGCTTGCCTTGTCTCTGACTGCGACTTGCCTAGGTATGCACATACCAATCAATCGTATCGGTCTTATTGAAGAATTTGGAATGAAAAAAGGAGTAATGCTTCCTAGCACGGGACAAAGAATAGGACCACTTAGATCGAAATATCATTCACAGAAATGTTCTAAAATAGAGTAGAATTGAACATGGAAAGATTAGTTGACAAAAGTGGATGATATACCTCAAACGTATCTATAATTTTTTATGCTCCATGCTTGTTTTACACCAATTTATATATGTTTTGCTTACACTTCCTTGCACTTTTACATGATTTTCGGCACTAACCTATTAAAAAGATGCCACAGTGCAAGTTCCCTGTTTTCTGTTGTTTTATATTTCATAAAAGCTGTACAAGAAATATTCTCAGAATTGAACGAAACAAAAGTCGAATTCAATATTTTACCGAAACGAAGACGAAGTCCAGAGGGGGGTCGAAGAGGCGCAGCAGGGCGCCCAAACCACCCCTAGGCGCGGCCTGGACCAGGCCCACACCTAGGGTAGGTCTGGGCCCACCAGATGCCCCACCGAACTAAATCCTCCGCCTATATATACATCTTCTCGGGAAAACCCTGGATACCTGAGCCTCCATCCACGAAAAGTTCCGTCGCGGCTGCCATCGCAGAACCTATCTCAAGGGGTTCTCAAGCTTTTCCCGGCACCCTGCCGGAGGAGGAAATCATCACCATAGGCATCTATATCTCCATGCACGCCTCCTAAGTGATGCGTGAGTAGTTCATCCCTGAACTATGGGTCCATAGCAGTAGGGAGATGGTTGTCTTCTCCACTTTGTGCTTCATGTATCGATCTTGTGAGCTGCCCTACATGATCAAGATCATCTTTATGTAATCCTATATGTTTGGTTTGCTGGGATCCGCTGAATATTGTACACTATATTGAGATTCATTATATATTCATGTCATATATTATTTGTGATCTTGCATATTCTCCCTTTCTAGTAGAAACTATGGCCAAGTGAACACTTGTGACTCCAACAGGGAGTATTTATGCTCGATAGTAGGTTCATGCCCTTAGTTTTATGGGAGAGTGAAGTTTAACTTCTAAGATTGTAGATGTGTTGTTGCTACTAGGGAGAAAACAATAATATTTTATCCGAGGGTAATTCTATTGTTTACTTTATCCACATTGCTTAACGCGATAGTATGTTTCTGGCAACTTAATATTGAAAGGGGTTCGGACGATAACTTGAAGGTGGATTATTAGTCATAGACGCAGTTGGATTACGGTCTATGTATTATGTTGTAATGCCCATATCAAATCTCATAGTAATCATCTTGTCATGTATTGGTCGATATTCTATCAACTGCCCAGCTATAATTTATTCACCCAACATGCTATTTATGTTTATGGAGAGACACCTCTAGTGAACTGTGGACCCCGGTCCTATTTTCTTTACTAATAAATTCTACTGCAATCCTGTTCTATTTACTTTATGCAAACATCTCTTTCCACTAGATACGTCTAATCCTTTGTGTTCAGTAAACCGATGAGATTGACAACCTCACTGTAATTTGGGGCAAAGTACTTTAGTTGTGTTGTGTGTAGGTTCCACGTTGTTGCTGGCGCCGATAGTGTGCCCTGCCACTAGTCAGCCAACAACACCTTCAGAAGTCACGCCTTTTTCTACTGATCGATTAAACCTTGGTGTCGTACTGAGGGAAATCTTGCTGCTGTGTTCATCACACCTTCCTCGTGGGGTTTTCTAACCGCTTCCACAACAACGCTCAGCAAGATTGTCTGGCGCCATCACCGGAGCACCATCAAGATTTTCTGGCGCCTTTGTCGGGGAGAAAACGGATTTCTGCAAGGGAAGTCTCTCATCTCCAATCTTTTTTACTTTGTTATAATTTGCTTAGTTTAATTTATTTTGTTTTGTTTGCTTTATTATATGAAAAACACAAAAAATAGTTTCTTTTATAGTTGTCTTTATATCAAAAACACAAAAAAATAGTTTCTATTATAGCCGTTATTTCTGTTGCTTAGTTTATTCCATGCTTACTTTCCATGTTGATATTTCTTGTTTTTATTTTTCACTAGTTAGGCTTAATGGAAAACAAACAAAAAATAGAGAGCTTTATAGTATTTATCTTGAGTTAGGACATGAAGTCTTCGAAGAGGAAATTTAAAAATCTATGGAACTTTATTTGCATGCTAATGGCAATATTATTAGTACAAATTCTTTGAACACCATTATTGTTAATGCTATGAAAAAGTCTAAGCTTGGAAATGATCTTTTTTACTTCCACCTCTTTAGAGTAGAAAATTTGCTATGATGATTACAATGATGAATATGATATTTTTAGTCCACATACTATTGAGGGGAAAATTAATTATAATTACAATATGTCTCCTATATCTGATGATTATGGTGATGAGTAATAAAGATAGCTATTTTGTTGAATTTGCTCCCACTACAATTAATAAGAATGACTATGCTTATGTGAAGAGTAATAATTATTTTATTCATGTGCCTCATGATAAGAATATTTTATGTGATAGTTATATTGCTGAGTATATTCATGATGCTACTAAAAGTTATTATGAGAGAGGAAATTATGGTTGTAGAAGTTTTCATGGTACTAAAACATCTCTCTATATGCTGAAAGTTTTGAAGTTGCTCTTATTTTATCTTCCTATACTTGTCACTTTGTTCTTTGTGGATTTATTTGTGTATAAGATTCCTATGCGTAGGAAGTGGGTTAGACTTAAATGTGTTTCATATTTGCTTCTTGGTGCTTGCTCTTTTTCTGCGCCTAGCTGAAAGGTGTTAAAGAAAAACATTATTGGGAGATAACCCATGTTTATTTACAGTAATTTTTCTTTTTGTTGAGTCTTGGAAGTTATTACCACTGTAATAATCTCTCCTTATGATTTTTATTTCGTTTTTGTTCCAAGAATATCCTCTAATAGGAAGAAAGTAAGATTTGGGGAAGTTGTTGTCCTGAAAACAGATTCTATGTTGTTACCATAAAAGTTCGTAAAAATAGCCACAAAGGAATTTTGAGCTGTCATTTTTTATGCATATGACCTAGGTTATTATCTAAATTTCATTTAGTTGACCACTTTTTGAGATAAGCAACAGAGTATTTTCAAAAAAATCAATCTTACCGTTTGTTCTCTGTTGACAGATTTCTGCACTATTTGCATTTGCCTCTTAAATCTCTTTCTTTTTGAGTTCATTTGACAAGAGAAATATTTGAAAGGTTCGTACAGTAGCTAATGCTTTAATAGATGTTTGATATATGTTAGTACTAAACCCAAATGGATTTTTTTTATTTTTATTGTACTAATGCTGCTAATGAAAAATTGTGTGAAGTTCTGTATGAAGGAAGTTTTCAAGTTAGGGAAAGAAGAATGATGTGATGAGATGAAGAATGGATAAAAGCTCAAGTTTGGGGATTCCCCTACGCCCCAAGACATATTCAAGAGGTACAAGCGTCAAAGCTTGGGGATGCCCAAGGCATCCCCTCCTCATCAACAAAGCAACAGATCATCTCTCTATGCGCTATATTTATATTGCTTCATACGTTATGTGTTGTTCTTGGAGCGTCTTTATTTTTTTTTGTTTTTTTTTTCTTGCTGTAGCATATGTTGGATCCCGGCATATTTGTTTTAGAGAAAGACCGGCTCCTTTTTAATTGCATAGAACGCTCTAGTTTTTGCTGTTATTGTTCTGCGAGTGTTCTAGTTTTCTGGTACTGCGTTTAGCTCTTGTTCTTTCACTTGAATTTTGTTCAGAGCACGTTAGTATTATTTATTTATGTATGATTAGCTCTCTAGTCCATAATGAATTTCATCTCTGAGAGTTATTTCAAATAAGTTGATTGGTGTTGGATACGAGTATAATATTTCATGACTATAGTGATGCAAAAGGAAGCTTGTCTAGAGTGTGGCATAGACTTTGGCATGTCATGTTGGATATTATTCTTGTCATATGCTTAGTATTTATTGTTGTAGCATGCCTTGTTTCAAATGGCTGAGAGTGCATAATGTGTCATTGAAAGAATCATGTGTTGTTTCTATCATAAAAACATAATATTGTGCTATTCTCCTTTGATGCTTTATTGGGTTGACTTGGCGCATGCTTACACCATGTTATGACTATAACCAGTCAACTAAAGCCTCTATGATCATTTAGTTTTTGACTTGTAATATCACTTTATGCTTTGATTGATAATATTTTGTCGCTATGCATGATTATGACCAGTATTGCTCTCTTATTTGGTCGCTCCCAGTTTTTTGCTAGCCTTCACATGTGCTGAGTATGATCTCTACTCGTGCATCCAACCACCATGAAACAACGTTTACCAATTGTGTCCCCATATATACCTAGTAGCATTATTACTATTCCAAGTAATTCATCATGTTTTTATCTTCCAAATAAAATTTTGGCTTGAGAAAATTAGTCAGTAAAGCTCTCACGAACTTGATGGCACATTTACTTTCTTGTACTTAATAAATTTGATTATTGTGTCTATCTTATGAAGTTTATATGTTTGCAAATTGAGAGTTGGGAGTTAGTAGAACCATGCTTTCATGGGGAACACTTTTGACATTGCACTTATATTTAGTTGATGTCATGTTCTTTGTTTATGGATGCCTAGAGGTGCGAACTAAAATGGAAGCTTCTAAGTCCATGGAGTTTGTATATAAGTATGGGAAACGCCTGGGCCTCTAATCCAAGTCATGCATCATTCATGGTGGAAATTTACAGCTAAGCCATAGTGAGCATTCTACGAAGCACTTGCAATAAAAAGCTATACTCATAGTAAATAAAAAATTGCTGAGGTGCTAACTATCTGTATGTTTTGTCAATTTGGCATGTGATTGCTACACAAGAGTACCTCCATATCATCGGGCAAGAGGTACCCCATTGGCGGTTCAATAATACATGTATGAGTGAATTCCAGTTTTTACCCTCGAGTTTACCATTTGTGACAGAAATTACTCGATTTAATAAAAATTCTTTCTAGTTACCCTATTTAGTGAAATTTGTGCTAGATTTTACCCTTTTTAAGACTTAGGAGCATTTTGTCGAGTGAGACCTAGGTCTATTTTGCGTGTCCTATTTTCTTCTTTTGCATCTTCCTTCGTCCATGCATCTAAAACCTCTAGAGAGTTCTTTAGTCTAGAAACCTCTGGAGAGTTCTGCATGGGGCATAAACTTCATAAATATCAATGGAGGGTGTGTCTTGGACACTTGCAACTGCTCCCGAAACAACAGAACGTCAGCACCCAAATAAATCCTCTAGCCGCCGCAACAACAACAACATTGTCTTCAGAAGAACATGCTTGGCTATGACCCTAAGTGGCACTTCTAATGGGATGACGTGCACCCGTCCAGGATGACTGACGGCTATGGCCGCTGAGGTTGTAGAAAGATTATTCGCCAAAAAAAGAGGGTGTAAAAAGATATCCCAGTATGCTTGCAATTGCCGGCCAACAATATTTTCTCTTGTGTTTGCAATAGGCGCGAGCGCCCTTTCGTATTCGATCACGGCCAGACTAGTTAATGTGCATACGTTGATTTCATTTAGAGATATGTGGAGTGATATGGGAACGACCAATGAACATGAGGACAACTTATATCTCCCAAGTAGAGGCTTCAGCTGAACCGATACAACGTTTTTGAATTCTTAAAATGGGTAAAATGTGGCACATATTTGACTAAATGGGGTAAGAGGGGAGAGTTTCTACTAAATGGGGTAAATGTTGTCACGAATAGAAAATTAGGGGGTAAAAAATAGAATTTACTCTACATGTATACTTACAATGACTAGAACTTATTTGTGACATAAGTTGAGTAGCATGAGGTTTAGGTACTCGCATTCAAGGGGCATGCGATTTTCAACTTGTGATTTGCAATCATATAGCTCATTTTTGACTCACGTTAACTTTAACCATTCAAGATGCTTATGATAGAGGCAATGAGATCTCAAAGCTAATGAGTATCATACTTTTTGGAAGGTTTATAAAACCTGTTTATCTTGCTTACTCTGTAAAGAGTCTCTTGATGGCGTGTAACTCACACGTTCATTGGGAACCCCAAGAGGAAGGTATGATGCGCACAGCAGCAAGTTTTCCCTCAGAAAGAAACCAAGGTTTATCGAACCAGTAAGAGCCAAGAAGCACGTTGAAAGTTGATGGCGGCGGGATGTAGTGCGGCGCAACACCAGAGATTCCGGCGCCAACGTGGAACCTGCACAACACAACCAAAGTACTTTGCCCCAACGAAACAGTGAGGTTGTCAATCTCACCGGCTTGTCTGTAACAAAGGATTAACCGTATTGTGTGGAAGATGATTGTTTGCGGAAAACGATAAAACAAGTATTGCGGTAGATTGTATTTCGGTAAAGAATAGGACCGGGGTCCACAGTTCACTAGAGGTGTCTCTCCCATAAGATAAAAGCATGTTGGGTGAACAAATTACGGTCGGGCAATTGACAAATAGAGAGGGCATAACAATGCACATACATGTCATGATAAATATAGTGAGATTTAATTGGGCATTACGACAAAGTACATAGACCGCTATCCGAGCATGCATCTATGCCTAAAAAGTCCACCTTCGGAGTTATCATCCGAACCCCTTCCGGTATTAAGTTGCAAAACAACGAGACAATTGCATTAAGTATGGTGCGTAATGTAATCAATAACTACATCCTTAGACATAGCATCAATGTTTTATCCCTAGTGGCAACGACACATCCACAACCTTAGAACTTTACGTCACTTGTCCCGGATTCAATGGAGGCATGAACCCACTATCGAGCATAAATACTCCCTCTTGGAGTTAAGAGCAAAAACTTGGCCGAGCCTCTACTAATAACGGAGAGCATGCAAGATCATAAACAACACATAGGTAATAACTTGATAATTAACATAACATAGTATTCTCTATCCATCGGATCCCGACAAACACAACATATAGTATTACGGATAGATGATCTTGATCATGTTAGGCAGCTCACAAGATCCAATAATGAAGCACAATGAGGAGAAGACAACCATCTAGCTACTTGCTATGGACCCATAGTCCAGGGGTGAACTACTCACTCATCACTCCGGAGGCGACCATGGCGGTGAAGAGTCCTCCGGGAGATGAATCCCCTCTCCGGCAGGGTGCCGGAGGAGATCTCCGAGAATCCCCCGAGATGGGATTGGCGGCGGCGGCGTCTCGATAAGGTTTTCCGTATCGTGGCTCTCGGTGCCGGGGGTTTCGCGACGGAGGCTATTTGTAGGCGGAAGGGCAGGTAAAGAGGCGGCACGAGGGGCCCACACTACAGGTCGGCGCGGCCAGGGCCTGGGCCGCGCCGCCCTATGGTGTGGCCACCTCGTGGCCCCACTTCGTCTCCTCTTCGGTCTTCTGGAAGCTTCGTGGCAAAATAGGACCCTGGGCGTTGATTTCGTCCAATTCCGAGAATATTTCGTTACTAGGATTTCGAAACCAAAAACAGCGAGAAAACAGACAAGCGGCACTTCGGCATCTTGTTAATAGGTTAGTTCCGGAAAATGCACAAATATGACATAAAGTGTGCATAAAACATGTAGATATCATCAATAATGTGGCATGGAGCATAAGAAATTATCGATACGTCGGAGACGTATCAGCATCCCCAAGCTTAGTTCTGCTCGTCCCGAGCAGGTAAAACGATAACAAAGATAATTTTTGGAGTGACATGCCATTATAACCTTGATCATACTATTTGTAAACATATGTAATGAATGCAGCGATCAAAACAATGGTAATGACATGAGTAAACAAGTGAATCATAAAGCAAAGACTTTTCATGAATAGCACTTCAAGACAAGCATCAATAAGTCTTGCATAAGAGTTAACTCATAAAGCAATAATTCATAGTAGAAGCATTGAAGCAACACAAAGGAAGATTAAGTTTCATCGGTTGCTTTCAACTTATAACATGTATATCTTGTGGATAATTGTCAACATAGAGTAATATAATAAGTGCAATATGCAAGTATGTAAGAATCAATGCACAGTTCACACAAGTGTTTGCTTCTTGAGGTGGAGAGAAATAGGTGAACTGACTCAACATAAAAGTAAAAAGAATGGTCCTTCAAAAAAGAAAGCATCGATTGCTATATTTGTGCTAGAGCTTTTATTTTGAAAACATGAAACAATTTTGTCAACGGTAGTAATAAAGCATATGAGTTATGTAAATTATATCTTACAAGTTGCAAGCCTCATGCATAGTATACTAATAGTGCCCGCACCTTGTCCTAATTAGCTTGGACTACCGGTTCATCGCAATACACATGTTTTAACCAAGTGTCACAATGGGGTACCTCCATGCCGCCTGTACAAAGGTCTAAGGAGAAAGCTCGCATTTTGGATTTCTCGCTTTTGATTATTCTCAAGTTAGACATCCATACCGGGACAACATGGACAACAGATAATGGACTCCTCTTTAATGCATAAGCATGTGGCAACAATTATTATTCTCATATGAGATTGAGGATATATGTCCAAAACTGAAACTTCCACCATGAATCATGGCTTTAGTTAGCGGCCCAATGTTCTTCTCTAACAATATGTATGCTCCAACCATTAAGGTGGTAGATCTCTCTTACTTCGGACAAGACGGACATGCATAGCAACTCACATGATATTCAACAAAGAATAGTTGATGGCGTCCCCGAAACATGGTTATCGCACAACAAGCAACTTAATAAGAGATAAAGTGCATAAGTACATATTCAATACCACAATAGTTTTTAAGCTATTTGTCCCATGAGCTATATATTGCAAAGGTGAATGATGGAATTTTAAAGGTAGCACTCAAGCAATTTACTTTGGAATGGCGGAGAAATACCATGTAGTAGGTAGGTATGGTGGACACAAATGGCATAGTGGTTGGCTCAAGGATTTTGGATGCATGAGAAGTATTCCCTCTCGATACAAGGTTTAGGCTAGCAAGGTTATTTGAAACAAACACAAGGATGAACGGTGCAGCAAAACTCACATAAAAGACATATTGAAAACATTATAAGACTCTACACCGTCTTCCTTGTTGTTCAAAACTCAATACTAGATATTATCTAGACTTTAGAGAGACCAAATATGCAAACCAAATTAGCAAGCTCTAGGTGTTTCTTCATTAATGGGTGCAAAGTATATGATGAAAGAGCTTAAACATGAGCACAACAATTGCCAAGTATCAAATTATTCAAGACATTTTAGAATTACTACATGTAGCATTTTCCAATTCCAACCATATAACAATTTAACGAAGAAGAAACTTCGCCATGAATACTATGAGTAAAGCCCAAGGACATACTTGTCCATATTCAACGACGGAGCGTGTCTCTCTCCCATACGATGAATGCTAGGATCCATTTATTCAAGCAAAAACAAAAACAAAAACAAACCGACGCTCCAAGCAAAGCACATAAGATGTGACGGAATAAAAATATAGTTTCAGGGGAGGAACCTGATAATGTTGTCGATGAAGAAGGGGATGCCTTGGGCATTGATGGCGTGTAACTCACACATTCGTTGGGAACCCCAAGAGGAAGGTATGATGCGCACAGCAGCAAGTTTTCCCTCAGAAAGAAACCAAGGTTTATCGAACCAGTAGGAGCCAAGAAGCACGTTGAAGGTTGATGGCGGCGGGATGTAGTGCGGCGCAACACCGGAGATTCGGCGCCAACGTGGAACTTGCACAACACAACCAAAGTACTTTGCCCCAACGAAACGGTGAGGTTGTCAATCTCACCGGCTTGCTGTAACAAAGGATTAACCGTATTGTGTGGAAGATGATTGTTTGCAGAAAACGATAAAACAAGTATTGCGATAGATTGTATGCGATGTAAAGAATAGGACCGGGGTCCACAGTTCACTAGAGGTGTCTCTCCCATAAGATAAAAGCATGTTGGGTGAACAAATTACAGTCGGACAATTGACAAATAGAGAGGGCATAACAATGCACATACATGTCATGATAAATATAGTGAGATTTAATTGGGCATTACGACAAAGTACATAGACCGCTATCCGAGCATGCATCTATGCCTAAAAAGTCCACCTTCAGGTTATCATCCGAACCCCTTCCAGTATTAAGTTGCAAAACAACAGACAATTGCATTAAGTATGGTGCGTAATGTAATCAATAACTACATCCTTAGACATAGCATCAATGTTTTATCCCTAATGGCAACAACACATCCACAACCTTAGAACTTTCTATCACTGTCCCAAATTCAATGGAGGCATGAACCCACTATCGAGCATAAATACTCCCTCTTGGAGTTAAGAGCAAAAACTTGGCCAGAGCCTCTACTAATAACGGAGAGCATGCAAGATCATAAACAACACATAGGTAATAACTTGATAATTAACATAACATAGTATTCTCTATCCATCGGATCCCGACAAACACAACATATAGTATTATAGATAGATGATCTTGATCATGTTAAGCAGCTCACAAGATCCAACAATGAAGCACAATGAGGAGAAGACAACCATCTAGCTACTGCTATGGACCCATAGTCCAGGGGTGAACTACTCACTCATCACTCCGGAGGCGACCATGGCGGTGAAGAGTCCTCCGGGAGATGAATCCCCTCTCCGGCGGGGGGCCGGAGGAGATCTCCAGAATCCCCCGAGATGGGATTGGCGGCGGCGGCGTCTTAGTAAGGTTTTCCGTATCGTGGCTCTCGGTACTGGGGGTTTCGCGACGGAGGCTATTTGTAGGCGGAAGGGCAGGTCAGGGGGCCACACGAGGGGCCCACACTATAGGTCGGTGCGGCCAAGGCCTGGGCCGCGCCGCCCTATGGTTTGGCCACCTCGTGGCCCCACTTCGTCTCCTCTTTGGTCTTCTGGAAGCTTCGTGGCAAAATAGGACCCTGGGCGTTGATTTCGTCCAATTCCGAGAATATTTCTTTACTAGGATTTACGAAACCAAAAACAGCGAGAAAACGACAGCGGCACTTCGGCATCTTGTTAATAGGTTAGTTCCGAGAAAATGCACGAATATGACATAAAGTGTGCATAAAACATGTAGATATCATCAATAATGTGGCATGGAACACAAGAAATTATCGATACATCGGAGACGTATCGGCATCCCCAAGCTTAGTTACTGCTCGTCCCGAGCGAGGTAAAACGATAACAAAGATAATTTACGGAGTGACATGCCATCATAACCTTGATCATACTATTTGTAAACATATGTAATGAATGCAGCGATCAAAACAATGGTAATGACATGAGTAAACAAGTGAATCATAAAGCAAAGACTTTTCATGAATAGTACTTCAAGACAAGCATCAATAAGTCTTGCATAAGAGTTAACTCATAAAGCAATAAATCAAAGTAAAGGTATTGAAGCAACACAAAGGAAGATTAAGTTTCAGCGGTTGCTTTCAACTTATAACATGTATATCTCATGGATAATCGTCAACATAGAGTAATATAATAAGTGCAATATGCAAGTATGTAGGAATCAATGCACAGTTCACACAAGTGTTTGCTTCTTGAGGTGGAGAGAGATAGGTGAACTGACTCAACATTAAAAGTAAAAAGAATGGTCCTTCAAAGAGGAAAGCATCGATTGCTATATTTGTGCTAGAGATTTTATTTTGAAAACATGAAACAATTTTGTCAACGGTAGTAATAAAGCATATGAGTTATGTAAATTATATCTTACAAGTTGCAAGCCTCATGCATAGTATACTAATAGTGCCCGCACCTTGTCCAAATTAGCTTGGACTACCGGATCATCGCAATACACATGTTTTAACCAAGTTTCACAATGGGGTACCTCCATGCCGCCTGTACAAAGGTCTAAGGAGAAAGCTCGCATTTTGGATTTCTCGCTTTTGATTATTCTCAACTTAGACATCCATACCGGGACAACATGGACAACGGATAATGGACTCCTCTTTAATGCATAAGCATGTGGCAACAATTATTATTCTCATATGAGATTGAGGATATATGTCCAAAGCTGAAACTTCCACCATGAATCATGGCTTTAGTTAGCGGCCCAATGTTCTTCTCTAACAATATGTATGCTCCAACCATTAAGGTGGTAGATCTCTCTTACTTCGGACAAGACGGACATGCATAGCAACTCACATGATATTCAACAAAGAATAGTTGATGGCGTCCCAGAAACATGGTTATCGCACAACAAGCAACTTAATAAGAGATAAAGTGCATAAGTACATATTCAATACCACAGTAGTTTTTAAGCTATTTGTCCCATGAGCTATATATTACAAAGGTGAATGATGGAATTTTAAAGGTAGCACTCAAGCAATTTACTTTGGAATGGAGGAGAAATACCATGTAGTAGGTAGGTATGGTGGACACAAATGGCATAGTGGTTGGCTCAAGGATTTTGGATGCATGAGAATTATTCCCTCTCGATACAAGGTTTAGGCTAGCAAGGTTATTTGAAACAAACACAAGGATGAACGGTGCAGCAAAACTCACATAAAAGACATATTGTAAACATTATAAGACTCTACACCGTCTTCCTTGTTGTTCAAAACTCAATACTAGATATTATCTAGACTTTAGAGAGACCAAATATGCAAACCAAATTAGCAAGCTCTAAGTGTTTCTTCATTAATGGGTGCAAAGTATATGATGTAAGAGCTTAAACATGAGCACAACAATTGCCAAGTATCAAATTATTCAAGACATTTTAGAATTACTACATGTAGCATTTTCCAATTCCAACCATATAACAATTTAACGAAGAAGAAACTTCGCCATGAATACTATGAGTAAAGCCTAAGGACATACTTGTCCATATGCAACAGCGGAGCGTGTCTCTCTCCCATACAGTGAATGCTAGGATCCATTTATTCAAGCAAAAACAAAAACAAAAACAAACCGACGCTCCAAGCAAAGCACATAAGATGTGACGGAATAAAAATATAGTTTCAGGGGAGGAACCTGATAATGTTGTCGATGAAGAAGGGGATGCCTTGGGCATCCCCAAGCTTAGACGCTTGAGTCTTCTTAGAATATTCAGGGGTGAACCACCGGGCATCCCCAAGCTTAGAGCTTTCACTCTCCTTGATCATATTGCATCATACTCCTCTCTTGATCCTTGAAAACTTCCTCCACACCAAACTCGAAACAACTCATTAGAGGGTTAGTGCACAATAAAAATTAACATGTTCAGAGATGACACAATCATTCTTAACACTTCTGGACATTGCATAAAGCTACTGGACATTAATGGATCAGAGAAATTCATCCAACATAGCAAAAGAGGCAATGCGAAATAAAAGGCAGAATCTGTCAAAACAGAACAGTTCGTAAAGATGAATTTTAAAATGGCACCAGACTTGCTCAAATGAAAATGCCCAAATTGAATGAAAGTTGCATACATATCTGAGGATTACGCACGTAAATTGGCTTAATTTTCTGAGCTACCTACAGGGAGGCAGGTCGAAATTCGTGACAGCAAATAAATCTGTAACTGCGCAGTAATCCAAATCTAGTATGAACTTTACTATCAAAGACTTTACTTGGCACAACAAAACACAAAACTAAGATAAGGAGAGGTTGCTACAGTAGTAAACAACTTCCAAGACTCAAATATAAAACAAAAATACTGTAGTAAAAACATGGGTTGTCTCCCATAAGCGCTTTTCTTTAACGCCTTTCAGCTAGGCGCAGAAAGTGTATATCAAGTATTATCGAGAGATGAAGCATCGACATTACCTCGGGTGTTGGGAGTTGCCTCAACAATGCATGTTATCTTATCTATGTAAGTTTCAGAGGCTCCTTTTTCATTACTCTTAGGCTTGCTATTCTCATCAAACAAATTTTCAGGAACAATCCAATCATAATTCTTTTCTAGTGCCTCGAACATTCCTGCGAGCTTGCAAGGTATTGATGTCTTAATATCCCCTACATCATTAACATCATTAGTGTACTTTATCCTATCAATGTCCATCTTTTTAAGGGTACTAGCAAAGTTGGTGTAAGAACCAAGCATATTGTATTTGATAAAGACCTTTCTAGCCTCTCTTGCTACACCACCAAATTCTTTAAGAAGGGTTTCTAAAACAAAATCTTTCTTTTCCCCTTCTTCCATATCACCAAGTGTGAGAAACATGTGTTGGATTATAGGATTAAGATTAACAAATTTAGTTTCCAACATGTGAACTAAAGAAGCAGCAGCAATTTCATAAGTAGGAGCAAGTTCTACCAAGTGTCTATCTTCAAAATCTTCCGTGGTACTAACATGAGTGAAAAAATCTTCTATATTATCTCTCCCAATTATAGACCCACGTCCTACCAGTATGTCTTTTAGAGTGTACTTAGGAGGAAACATGATGAAATAAACAAAAAGTAAATAAAGTAAATGCAAGTAACTAATAATTTTTATGTTTTTGATATAGAGAACAAGGCAGTAAATAAAGTAAAGCTAGCAACTAATTTTTTTGTATTTTGATATAATGCAACAAACAAAGTAGTAAATAAAATAAAGCAAGACAAAAACAAAGTAAAGAGATTGGAAGTGGAGACTCCCCTTGCAGCGTGTCTTGATCTCCCCGGCAACGGCGCCAGAAAAAGAGCTGTTGCCGTGGGAGGCAATTCTCTGTGGTGTAGCTTTTCTTCAGTTCCCCGGCAACGGCGCCAGAAAAAGAGCTTGATGGCGTGTAACTCACACGTTCGTTGGGAACCCCAAGAGGAAGGTATGATGCGCACAGCAGCAAGTTTTCCCTCAGAAAGAAACCAAGGTTTATCGAACCGGTAGGAGCCAAGAAGCACGTTGAAGGTTGATGGCGGCGGGATGTAGTGCGACGCAACACCGGAGATTCCGGCGCCAACGTGGAACCTGCACAACACAACCAAAGTACTTTGCCCAACGAAACGGTGAGGTTGTCAATCTCACCGGCTTGCTGTAACAAAGGATTAACCGTATTGTGTGGAAGATGATTGTTTGCGAGAAAACAGTAAAACAAGTATTGCGAGTAGATTGTATGCGATGTAAAGAATAGGACCGGGATCCACGGTTCACTAGAGGTGTCTCTCCTATAAGATAAAAGCATGTTGGGTGAACAAATTACGGTCGGGCAATTGACAAATAGAGAGGGCATAACAATGCACATACATGTCATGATAAATATAGTGAGATTTAATTGGGCATTACGACAAAGTACATAGACCGCTATCCAGCATGCATCTATGCCTAAAAAGTCCACCTTCGGGTTATCATCCGAACCCCTTCCGGTATTAAGTTGCAAAACAACGGACAATTGCATTAAGTATGGTGCGTAATGTAATCAATAACTACATCCTTAGACATAGCATCAATGTTTTATCCCTAGTGGCAACGACACATCCACAACCTTAGAACTTTACGTCACTTGTCCCGGATTCAATGGAGGCATGAACCCACTATCGAGCATAAATACTCCCTCTTGGAGTTAAGAGCAAAAACTTGGCCGGAGCCTCTACTAATAACGGAGAGCATGCAAGATCATAAACAACACATAGGTAATAACTTGATAATTAACATAACATAGTATTCTCTATCCATCGGATCCCGACAAACACAACATATAGTATTACGGATAGATGATCTTGATCATGTTAAGCAGCTCACAAGATCCAACAATGAAGCACAATGAGGAGAAGACAACCATCTAGCTACTGCTATGGACCCATAGTCCGGGGGTGAACTACTCACTCATCACTCCGGAGGCGACCATGGCGGTGAAGAGTCCTCCGGGAGATGAATCCCCTCTCCGGCGAGGGTGCGGGAGGAGATCTCCAGAATCCCCCGAGATGGGATTGGCGGCGGCGGCGTCTCGGTAAGGTTTTCCGTATCGTGGCTCTCGGTGCGGGGGTTTCGCGACGGAGGCTATTTGTAGGCGGAAGGGCAGGTCAGGGGGCCACACGAGGGGCCCACACTATAGGTCGGCGCGGCCAAGCCCTGGGCCGCGCCGCCCTATGGTTTGGCCACCTCGTGGCCCCACTTCATCTCCTCTTCGGTCTTCTGGAAGCTTCGTGGCAAAATAGGACCCTGGGCGTTGATTTCGTCCAATTCCGAGAATATTTCTTTACTAGGATTTCTGAAACCAAAAACAGCGAGAAAACGGCAACCGGCACTTCGGCATCTTGTTAATAGGTTAGTTCCAGAAAATGCACGAATATGACATAAAGTGTGCATAAAACATGTAGATATCATCAATAATGTGGCATGGAACACAAGAAATTATCGATACGTCGGAGACGTATCAGGCATCCCCAATCTTAGACGCTTGAGTCTTCTTAGAATATGCAGGGGTGAACCACCGGGGCATCCCCAAGCTTAGAGCTTTCACTCTCCTTGATCATATTGCATCATACTCCCCTCTTGATCCTTGAAAACTTCCTCCACACCAAACTCGAAACAACTCATTAGAGGGTTAGTGCACAATAAAAAATTAACATGTTCAGAGGTGACACAATCATTCTTAACACTTCTGGACATTGCATAAAGCTACTGGACATTAATGGATCAAAGAAATTCATCCAACATAGCAAAAGAGGCAATGCGAAATAAAAGGCAGAATCTGTCAAAACAGAACAGTTCGTAAAGACGAATTTTAAAATGGCACCAGACTTGCTCAAATGAAAATGCCCAAATTGAATGAAAGTTGCGTACATATCTGGGGATCACGCACGTAAATTGGCTTAATTTTCTGAGCTACCTACAGGGAGGCAGGTCGAAATTCGTGACAGCAAAGAAATCTGAAACTGCGCAGTAATCCAAATCTAGTATGAACTTTACTATCAAAGACTTTACTTGGCACAACAAAACACAAAACTAAGGTAAGGAGAGGTTGCTACAGTAGTAAACAACTTCCAAGACTCAAATATAAAACAAAAATACTGTAGTAAAAACATGGGTTGTCTCCCATAAGCGCTTTTCTTTAACGCCTTTCAGCTAGGCGCAGAAAGTGTAAATCAAGTATTATCGAGAGACGAAGCATCGGCATTACCTTGGGCTTTACCCTTACCTTTCTTGTCCTTTTTCTTACCCTTTGGCTTAGGGAATATATGGCTACCCCCGGGTGTAGAGGTGAATTTTAGGGTGCCTTCTCTCATGTCTATGACTGCTCCCAATAGTTTCAGCAGGGATCTTCCGAGTGTGATTTGTCATGTTCCTGCGCATTCAATGACAAGATAATCAATGGATATTGTTCTCCCAAGAATGGTTGTATGCACACCCGCAGCTATCCCTTTAGGAATTATAACGAGTTATCAATAAGAGTTATTCCTTCTCCCCCTTCGGCGAATTCCCAAAGTTTTAAAGATTTATGAATACTCTTAGGCATTAGGCAAAATTCAGTCATAATATCACAATTAGCATGAAGAGTTTGGTCACCTATGACAATTTTAATAGTAGGATCCCACAATGAAGGTTCAGAGTTCACTAAAACTTGATCAAGACGGTTACGAATATATCCATAATTTTCATTTAAGCGAGATGCACTTGTCTCAAGAGTGTTTAATCTATTATAAATGCTAATAAGGGCTGAATCAAAGTTATTAGCTGAATCATGTGATGCAACCAACTTCTTTATGGCATTAAAAGCTTGATCCCCATTACAATGAAGGAAATCTCCTCCCACTAGAGCATCCAAGGCATATCTATAGCGAATCATAAGATCAAAATAGAAATTACTAAGGAGCAAACTTAGAGTCATTTGAGGTTCAGCTTTACGATAAGAAGTAAAAATCCTGGACCAAGCATCTTTAAAACTTTCCTCATCCCCTTGTTTAAAAGTAAAAACTAATTCCTCAGGTGAAGAAGTAACAGGTACAGAGCTAGACATGATAGCAAAAGTAAACTAAATGCAGGTAACTAATTTTTTTGTGTTTTAGATATAGAAAGCAAGACAGTAAATTAGGTAAAGCTAGCAACTAATTTTTTTTTGTGTTTTGATATAATGCAGCAAACAAAGTAGTAAATAAAATAAAGCAAGACAAAAACAAAGTAAAGAGATTGGAAGTGGAGACTCCCCTTGCAGCGTGTCTTGATCTCCCCGGCAACGGCACCAGAAAAAGAGCTGTTGCCGTGGGAGGCAATTCTCTGTGGTGTAGCTTTTCTTCAGTTCCCCGGCAACGGCGCCAGAAAAAGAGCTTGATGGCGTGTAACTCACACGTTCGTTGGGAACCCCAAGAGGAAGGTATGATGCGCACGGCAGCAAGTTTTCCCTCGAGAAAGAAACCAAGGTTTATCGAACCGAGTAGGAGCCAAGAAGCACGTTGAAGGTTGATGGCGGCGGGATGTAGTGCGACGCAACACCGGAGATTCCGGCGCCAACGTGGAACCTGCACAACACAACCAAAGTACTTTGCCCCAACGAAACGGTGAGGTTGTCAATCTCACCGAGCTTGCTGTAACAAAGGATTAACCGTATTGTGTGGAAGATGATTGTTTGCGAGAAAACGATAAAACAAGTATTGCGGTAGATTGTATTTCGGTAAAGAATAGGACCGGGGTCCACGAGTTCACTAGAGGTGTCTCTCCCATAAGATAAAAGCATGTTGGGTGAACAAATTACGGTCGGGCAATTGACAAATAGAGAGGGCATAACAATGCACATACATGTCATGATAAATATAGTGAGATTTAATTGGGCATTACGACAAAGTACATAGACCGCTATCCGGCATGCATCTATGCCTAAAAAGTCCACCTTCGGGTTATCATCCGAACCCCTTCCAGGTATTAAGTTGCAAAACAACGAGACAATTGCATTAAGTATGGTGCGTAATGTAATCAATAACTACATCCTTAGACATAGCATCAATGTTTTATCCCTAGTGGCAACAGCACATCCACAACCTTAGAACTTTACGTCACTGTCCCGAGATTCAATGGAGGCATGAACCCACTATCGAGCATAAATACTCCCTCTTGGAGTTAAGAGCAAAAACTTGGCCGAGCCTCTACTAATAACGGAGAGCATGCAAGATCATAAACAACACATAGGTAATAACTTGATAATTAACATAACATAGTATTCTCTATCCATCGGATCCCGACAAACACAACATATAGTATTACAGATAGATGATCTTGATCATGTTAGGCAGCTCACAAGATCCAATAATGAAGCACAATGAGGAGAAGACAACCATCTAGCTACTGCTATGGACCCATAGTCCAGGGGTGAACTACTCACTAATCACTCCGGAGGCAACCATGGCGGTGAAGAGTCCTCCGGGAGATGAATCCCCTCTCCGGCGGGGTGCCGGAGGAGATCTCCGAGAATCCCCCGAGATGGGATTGGCGGCGGCGGCGTCTCAGTAAGGTTTTCCGTATCGTGGCTCTCGGTACTGGGGGTTTCGCGACGGAGGCTATTTGTAGGCGGAAGGGCAGGTAAAGAGGCGGCACGAGGGGCCCACACTACAGGTCGGCGTGGCCAGGGCCTGGGCCGCGCCGCCCTATGGTGTGGCCACCTCGTGGCCCCACTTCGTCTCCTCTTCGGTCTTCCGGAAGCTTCGTGGCAAAATAGGACCACGGGCGTTGATTTCGTCCAATTCCGAGAATATTTCGTTACTAGGATTTCGAAACCAAAAACAGCAGAAAACGACAGCGGCACTTCGGCATCTTGTTAATAGGTTAGTTCGAGAAAATGCACGAATATGACATAAAGTGTGCATAAAACATGTAGATATCATCAATAATGTGGCATGGAGCATAAGAAATTATCGATACGTCGGAGACGTATCATCTCTCTTTTACTATTACGTTGAGTCTTCATCTTCTGCTTTATGCACCAATTAAGAGAGCGTAGTTGTCATTCTTAGTGCAATGTGCATAGTCCCAAAATTATTATTGATTGATTCATGATTGTGCTATTGCTTGCTCTCAAATTTACTTGTATCTAGTCACCCTCTGAATTTTGAAGGTGTCCTAGCATTTATGTTTTGCTATTCCATAAGGACATGTTGAGTACCACTTTGTTATGTTTACTTTCAATGCAGTATTATTCATGATCCTTTGTTTGAGTTACTCTTCATGTTATAACATAGTTGTTAAGTTCTATTGAATTATATCTATCATGCCTATGTTTAGAGTACTTAGATCCCAGCTTACAATGCTTTACATGCTTGATCAAGATTGTGTTGACTCCATGTCACCTCAAAAATTATTTTGTTATCATTTACCTACTCGAGGACGAGCAGGAGTTAAGCTTGGGGATGCTTGATACGTCTCAAACGTATCTATAATTTTTGATGCTATGTGCTTGTTTTACACCAATTCATATATGTTTTTATTACACTTTGTTGCACTTTTACATAATTTCCGGCACTAACCTATTAACAAGATGCCAAAGTGTCAGTTCCCTATTTTCTGCTGTTTTTGTATTTCAGAAAAGTTGTACAGGAAATATTCTCCGGAATTGGACGAAACAAAAGCCGAAGTCAATATTTTACCAAAACGAAGACGAAGTCCAGAGGGGGTCGAAGAGGCGCAGCAGGGCGCCCAAACCACCCCTAGGCCCGGCCTAGACCTAGCCCGCGCCTAAGGTAGGTCTGGGCCCAACAGGCGCCCCACCGACCTAAATTCTCCGCCTATATATACATCTTCTAGGAAAAACCCTGGATACCTGAGCCTCCATCCACGAAAAGTTCTGTCGCGGCCGCCATCACAGAACCCATCTCGGGGGTTCTGAAGCTCTTCCCGGCACCCTGTCGGAGGGGGAAATCATCGCCGGAGGCATCTACATCGCCATGCCCGCTGACATAGGCATCCCGAATGGGCCTGCCGAATAAGGTACCCGAGGATAATTGAAGGCCCACAACCCAAAGATTACAAAGTCCGGAAGCCTAATAAACATCGATATGGAAGAGATAGAGATAGATTAGGAATAAAGAGTTTTGTAATTGTACGGGACGGATTCAAAGAGTCTCTCGGAATTTGTAACTTGTACGATACGAAAGCCTCGGCTCCACCTCCTATATAAGGGGGAACCGAGGGAGAAAGAAATGATAGACTCATTGTCAACACAAACACTAGTTTTTAGCAGTCAAGCACCTTTTCGGCTTAAACCTTCGAGATCTACTTGCCCTCAACTTTCCGTGAAACCCTAGTCTACAATTTGTAGGCATTGACAAGTTAAACCATTGTCACCCGCCTCCGAAGTGATGCGTAAGTAGTTCATCCCTGGACTATGGGTCCATAGCAGTAGCTAGAAGGTTGTCTTCTCCATTTGTACTTCATGTATCGATCTTTTGAGATGCCCTACATGATCAAGATCATCTTTATGTAATCCTATATGTTTGGTTTGCCGGGATCCGATGAATATTGTATACTATGTTGAGATTGATTATATATTCATGTCATATGTTATTTGTGATCTTGCATGCTCTTCGTTGCTAGTAGAAACTCTGGCCAAGTGGATAATTATGACTCCAAGAGGGAGTATTTATGCTCGATAATAGGTTCATGCCTCTAGTTTTCTGGGAGAGTGACGTTTAACTTCTAAGATTGTAGATGTGCTGTTGCTACTAGGGAGAAAACAACAATGTTTTATCCGACGGTAATTCTATTATTTAACTTACACACATTGCTTAATGCGATAGTCTGTTGCTTGCAACTTAATACTGAAATGGGTTCGGACGATAACCTGAAGGTGGATTATTAGTTATAGACGCAGTTGGATTACGGTCTATGTATTATGTTGTAATGCCCATATCAAATCTCATAGTAATCATATTATCATGTATTGGTCGATATTCTATCAATTGCTTAGCTGTAATTTGTTCACCCAATATGGTATTTATGTTTATGGAGAGACACCTCTAGTGAACTGTGGACTCTGGTCCTATTTCCTTTACTGATAAATTCTACTGCAATCATGTTCTGTTTACTTTTTGCAAACATCTCTTTCCATTCGATACATCTAATCATTTGTGTTCAGCAAATCAGTGAGATTGACAACCTCACTGCAAGTTGGGGCAAAATAATTTGGTTGTGTTGCGTGTAGGTTCCACGTTGTTTCTGAGTCGGTAGTGCGCCCTGCCACTAGTCAGCCAGCAACACCTTCAGAAGTCACATGTCTTTCCTACTGGTCGATTAAACCTTGGTTTCGTACCGAGGGAAAACATGTTGTTGTGCTCATCACACCTTCCTCTTGGGGTTTTCCAACAGCTTCCACAAGAACGTTGGGCAAGATTGTCTGGCTCCATCACCGGAGCACCATCAGTGGGCTAGGAGGGTCTCTTAACGCCTTCCTTTTTGCCCATCGGAGTTATTTCCCAAGGACTTGGCAAGAGGGAGAAGGGGAAAGAAGCATACTTGAACAACAGGAAGTTGTATGTTGCGTTCGAAAAAGGATGAATCGCTCCTGAAAAGGAGTTTGTACCCTTCTTCACACCCACCACGGAGGTTAGAGATTTCCCGTTATCAACATTGTCCAGGCAGCAACGTATGTCACTGCATGTTGTTTGTAAGTAATTTTCAATGCATTTATCCTACGTCCATGTATTTGTAAACCAAGATTTAGTGTACATTGCTGATAACGGCCCTAGTTAAGAATAATTCTCTCATCGTGAACTTGTGATCATAACATGCAAGTATATATGGATGTTGCGTGCATGGAAGTCAGCTGTCGTCTTCAAACAGAAAAGAGGGAAGAAGCTTCATCTTTATAGCTCACCACGTCAATCTTCTCTCTTGATAGAAGGTACTGAGATTTGGATATCCAATATATTGCCGAGTTATAACATTCTTTTGGGAATTGCGACCAAGTTTGAAAAGTAGTCTACAATATAAAATCTATGGTACCAGAATCGTTATAAAGCATATTTTCTTACAGTACTATATTTTTTAGATGAAATATGTCTTACTATATTCTTGATGAAACTTTGACATTTTTAACTTTGAGAATGAGAAGTAAATAAAACGGAGGGAGGGAATATGACAATATATCATGGAATTGCTAAGTTTCAGCTAGCTGAGATGTAGCTTATGTCTCAGTCACGTGTTCCACCGTTGGATTTTATTTCTGTTTGAAGATTCGTGTTTGCTGTTGTTTGCACTTTATTTAGGTCCGCATTAAAATACACTAATGTAATTCGATTGAGACATATTTAAGTCTCATTAGAGACACCCAATATATTAATCAGAGTAGAGACACTAGTTGAATACAGATCGATGCACCACCCAACACATGCGTGAACCCGCACAGTCACAAAAATGATGCCGTTTGCAAGCGCACATATTATTTTAGGGGACGTTTGCAAGTAGCTGAGTTTCTATAAAAACATTACTCAAGTATCTGACTAGAGAACTAGAGACACTATCCAGTCACATTCACTCATTGAATCGGAAACACCAAAGAAAGGACCGCGACCAAGTTTGAAAAGTAGTCCAGAAAGTGAGCCGATTGCTCTCTGCCCAGTTGTTGATTGGAAACGATCAAACCTATCTCCGTCTATCTGAAAATCTATCTTACATTACTGGAGAATTCATGCATGTTAAAACGAATGAATCGAGTAAGAATTTGCGCTATAAATTCAGCTCCCGTTTCCTCCCAGAGCTCATCGACCAGCCTAACGGACAACATGGTTTCTTCTTCTTCTCTGGTCTCCCAGCTAGGCCTCAAGGCGGCGGTGCTGGTGGTCGTGTGTCTCCTCCTCCACGGCGGCGGGAGCGGCGTGGCGGCGAAGGAGCTGTGCGTGGATTACTACGACCACACGTGCCCGAACGCATACAAGATCGTCCAAGGGGTGCTGGTGGAGGCTCACAAGTCCGACCCGCGCGTCTTCGCCAGCCTCATCCGCCTCCACTTCCACGACTGCTTCGTGCTGGGCTGCGACGGCTCGCTGCTGCTGAATACCTTCCCGGGCTTCGAGTCGGAGAAGGACGCGGTCCCCAACAACAACTCGGCGCGTCGATATGACGTCGTCGACGCCGCCAAGGCCTCCCTCGAGAGGGCGTGCCCCGGCGTCGTCTCATGCGCCGACATTCTCGCCCTCGCCGCCGAGATCTCCGTCCAGCTGGTACGTACATAGAGATTCATGATTGGCTGGTAGGCTTTCCGAGCGCATGATTTGACGAGTCGTGTGACTCGTGTACCTCTCGTGTGTCGGTGCAAGTGCAAGCAAAAGGCCACATCGTGCATGCAACTATGCAAGCAAGTCCATCGACTGGCTGTTAATTTGGCATGTATATATGTGATGTGCAGTCTGGAGGACCTGGGTGGGGCGTGTTGCTGGGGAGGCTGGACGGCAGGACCTCCAGCAAAGCCCAGGCCGAGAACCTACCAGGCCCGTTCGACAGCCTGAAGAACCTCACAGACAAGTTCAGCGCCGTCAATCTCGACGTTACTGACCTCGTCGCCCTCTCAGGTAACCCCTGCATACTTACTAGCCCAGCATCTTTGCTAATTCTTGATAATATGGAGTACTAATTTCTAACGTCTTTTGCTAATTCTTGATTGATTAAGATTTTCATATGAGCAAACTAATTTCGAAGCAGCGTAACTTCAGTTTACGAAAAGTACAACTTAAAGTTTCTAAAAATTCCACAATAAAACCCATGTTTAGTTACTTATATAAACTGATGTAGTAGTTACAGTTTGATGTTCAAAGAGAAAATAACATAATTTATTTTCTTTCAAATGTCTAGGTGCCCACACATTCGGTCGTGCAAAATGTTTGTTTGTCACAAACCGTCTGTACAATTTCAGCGGTACGAATCAGCCTGACCCAACCCTAAACCCGGCTTACCGGGCGTTCCTGTCAGCGAGATGCCCAAGGAACGGTGATGGAAATTCTCTACGTGACCTTGATCCGACTACACCAAATACCTTTGACAAGAACTACTTCACGAACCTCGAGGCAAATCGCGGCTATCTCGACTCTGACCAACTGCTCAAATCAGACCCAGGTGCATTGAGGACGACCGCACCCATTGTCGATAGGTTTGCAGGTAGCCAGGACACCTTCTTTAAGAGCTTCGCATTGTCTATGATCAAGATGGGAAACATTTTACCAATTACGGATCCCTCCCGTGGAGAAATCCGGAAACACTGCGCATTTGTCAATTGATGTTAATTAGCAAGAAGGCCACATGTGGAGACAACTATGGCCTATGCTGTATGCAAGTGCAAAATCATGGATCTTGTTCTCATGTTCAATAATTGGTAATATATATGCCAACCAATGTATGTAAAATTATGTGGATGCTTTGTTCCCACAAGTGCAATACAATGAAAACTTATTTCCTGTTTGACGTTGATCAGATATGCACGCAACATTAAACGATTGAGAAGTGTTAACATCGATCATGCTTCTGAGTGATTGTTGGTAATTAAACGGAAAACATCCTACTCTCCGGTTCATATTAATTGACTCAACTTTTTCTAGATATAAATGTATCTAGTCAATAAACATGTCTAAATACATCCATACCAAGATAAAGTTGAGTCAATTAATTTGGATCAAAGGAAGTATGAGTAATACGTATTTTCCCTTTCAATAGCGATACAAATGGCCAGAGCCATCTTTGGGGATCTTACATGCAAGTGCATGAAGATTCTACATGAAAGTGTGGTAAACGACGTATCTGTTTAGCGGATACTCCCTCCGTTTTATAATATAAGATGCTATTACAATGGTATAAGAAATGCTAATACAATGGTATAAGAACATCTCATATTATAGGACCAAGGGAGTATAATTTTTATAACTAGGGATAGAACACAGAAAAATCAGTTGTACCCAGATAGTACATCCTGAAATAGCGCAGGTGAAGATCAGTTGTACCTCGTGATCGAGAGGGAAATATGGTTGACTACATTACAAAGGCAAACAAAGATCAACATTTTTTCGATAAAGAGTATATATTAATATTACGGAGAAACCAATTACACACAGCCTCTGCAACAACATCATACCCTAATGGCATAAATGATGCACACAGCCAAACAAGAGAAACGAATTACAAAAAAGAAAGATCCCGCTACAGAGATCCATAACTTGAAATAACAACACTGAAACCACCAAGGCAGCACCATAAGATCAGCTTCTCCATAAGCGACGCCTCTAAGTAGAAAACAGTGCACAAATGCTATCGTCGCCCGATCATAGATCTTAGGTTTTCACCCTGAAAAAAGTCATCTCTCTCAAAACAATGCCTTCAACAAGAACATTGTTATGCACAACCAATTAAGGCCAGACCTTGGATTTTCATCCTGAAAGATTAGACTCTGAACTTCTCATGTGCAGCCGCCCCCACATACCAGTCGTTGTTTCAAGTCATGAAGCACCAAGCCAACTCCACCTCACCACCAATATCCGACCAGCATAGTTGTTCCACCGATCTCGACCTGATAACCTTCTCTGTTAGCACCATGGAAAGAAAACGAACTCCATGATATTACCAACCAACCGAGCTTCGAAGCGCTCTCTCTGAAACCAAACGGCCAGATAAAAATATGGGTGCGCACGACCGAAACTACCCAATCCAGCAATCTTCAGGCATTACTCGCACAATAAATTTTGCCGACAGGGTCTTCCGGAACACGTCAATCCACCCAGACTGGTGAGAATAACATCCGACAGATCTTCAAACTTGGTGCGAGAAGAATCCTAGAACCGCCACCTTTATTCCTCGACGCGGAAGAAACGGCCCCCACACCGCCATCCGCCGCCCGACGATGAAGGAGGTTCAGAAATCATCGCCTCGCTAAGCCGACGCCGCCAAGCCCATGGCGACCTTAGAGAAGAACCGGCGGTGCTACCCATGGTCGCCCGAACGAATCGGCCAAAACCGTCCTCGCAGCAGGCCATAGAAGGCGAAGCAGGCGGCCAGGCAGTACGGCTCTGGAGATCGGCCCGACACGGTAAGCATCATCCAACGTGAGGCCACCACCGTGGCCGGGCACAGCACCCCAACAAAGATCAACATACTTGTAAGCAAATGCATTTGCTTCAGTACAATCCCTCCCTCCAAACTCAAACACATTAAATGTTGAGATCGCTTCATAACTCATCGTAGTTAAGCTTATAAAAGTATACAAAACGATATCAAACCCTTGATGAGTTTGAATTTGAGGACAAGAGTTGTACCAAATCAAGCCTCGCAAAACTGACAGTGAGTTGTTCATGGTTGAACTGTTATCTCTAGACATGGCGCACCAGAACCAAAGAGAGGACAAAATAAATGAGTAGGAATGTGAATCAGAGGCATCAAAATTAAACCTATATTTGATGAGCTCTTTTATGATGATTGGCATGGAACCTAGGTTCCGTGCAGTTCCGTCAAGCCTAAATTGTTGTGGCCGGTGATTAAATCACCTGACAATTGCTAGGACGCTTCCATGACTAGTAAAACGTACTCCCTCCATTCCTGTGAAAAGAAGGAACCTTCGTCTCCCTACCCAGCACCATACCTAGGGCGCCGCACCTCTACCACCGGAGCACCGCCGCCGCGTGCCCCTCCAATTCGAAGCCCGGCTCCCAAGGACTTGTCTTCGTTGCGGCCACTACTAACCATCTGATTTTCAAGCACGAGTGCCCTCGGGCCGCCACCGCTGTGTCCTCTAGTTGGGTGACGTCGCTGCCGTCAGGTTGTCGCTGCCACTGCAAGACTAGATCCTATCGAGGGGACATCTTCACCGTCGTCTTCGGTGGTACAAGAAGCTGCCCGGTCTTGTCGCCGATGCTTGAATCCCTCTAATTTTTCAACCCATCGGTACCCCGCGAGCCCTCACCCTCACCTCCCGGAGCTCCAACGGATCTGCACTGCCACCTCCAGCAACCCTCCAGAACAGCCGGACGAACCAGAGCCACTACGGGAACCAGGCAAGCTGCCGACAGCCTGCAGCCGTCGGCACATCATCACTTGCCGTCGACCCACGCCTGTGCCGACGGCTGCCGTCGGCACAATAACGCCTCGGCACAGGCAAAGTTGTCGTCGGCACAGGCTGGCCTTCGGTGTCGTCGGCATAGAAATAACGCCGTTTGGTAATTCTGGCTCGGATTTTTTCAATAAAACATGCACCATTTTAACTCTAACTAGACTTAATATTAGGTCAAATTTCACTCATGGTCAAACTTCCCGGTCAGTCACCCATCCTCACACTACTCCACCCCTAGCACGCTTAACTTCTCAGTTCTATTTAGACTAGATTCCATGAAAGAAATGACATCTTGTTGACAATAATACCATATCAATACTATTAACCCTTATTACTTGATGTTGCACATCATTATTTTTTGAATTCCAAACAATTACCTACATAAACTACAAGAATAAGTATATTAATCTTGAATTCAAATGGACAATAAAATGATTTTTTTTCTTTTTTTATTTAATATGGAATAATTAATATCTTTAAATCTGTAAATCAAAATTTGACAAATAATATGTCTAAATCTATTAGAAAAATGAGAGGAATCCAAATATGAGATCTATATCATATTTTGAATCTAAAAATAATTTTTCCAAAAATTTATGAGCATTAGATCATGTACCAGTAGTTCAAATCTGGCCGGCCTCCTACCGATTCGGCAGGAATTTGCCCTTTTCATGAGGGATGGACGGAAAAGTTCCAGATACACCGGTTGGGAAATTTTCCATCTTAGGTGGTCTAGTATTTTTTAAAAATGTGTTGGTACCAATGTGAAACTTTGATTTGGTGGTTGCTTCACATAACATTGGTCGTTTGACCTAAATGTCATGAAACCTCGAACATGATAGCTCATTTTGAGAAGGATTTTTTGTGATGTTCGCAATTTTCCAACTTTAATATTTTTCATTGCAACTATGACATATAATATGATAGCACGCGAAGGTTTCACATTTTTTGGATCATTTTCGAATTTTTTATGCCCGTTTCAAACTATATTCAAAACGGCGGGATGAAGATCCTTTCCCCGGGGCTGAGGCTTGCCAAACTTGCACTGGATCTCTGATGAAATAGCATGCTTTGAGTGTAAAAATGATTTTTACAAAAAAATATTGAGCATTATATCATGTACCTGTAGTTCAAATCTGGTCGGCCTCCTACCGATACGGCAGGAATTTGTCTTTTTCATGAAGGGTGGACGAAAAGGTTCCAGATACACCGGTTGAGAAATTTTCCATCTTATTTGGTCTAGTATTTTTGAAAAATGTGTTGGTACCCATTTGAATCTTTAATTTGTGGTTGCTTCACAAAAAAACCCCATTTTCGGCACCTCAAAAATAGAAAATGATTTTTTCGTGCGATGAAATGGAAAACTTCCTCCTGCAATGTCGTAAGATATCCCAATATGCACATGTGTGCATAATATGGGCACATTATCACAAACTATGCCACGAATGTATTCATAACATTGGTCGTTTGACCTAAATGTCATGAAACCTCGAACATGATAGCTCATTTTGTGAAGGATTTTTTGTGATGTTCACAATTTTCCAACTTTAATATTATTTCTTGCAACTATGACACATAATATGACACCATGCGAAGCTTTCACATTGTTTGGATCGGTTTCGAATTTTTTATGGCCGTTTCAAACTATATTTAAAACGGCGGGCATGAATATCATTTGCCCGGGGCTGAGGCTCGCCAAACTTGCACTGGATCTCTGATGAAATAACATGTTTTGAATCTAAAAATGATTTTTACAAAAAATCTTGAGCATTATATCATGTACCTGTAGTTCAAATCTGGTCGGCCTCCTACCGATACTGCAGGAATTCGTCTTTTTCATGAGGGGTGGACGGAAAGGTTTCAGATACACCGGTTAATAAATTGTCCATCTTATGTAATCTAGTATTTTTGAAAAATGTGTTGGTACCAATGTGAAACTATAATTTCGTGGTTGCTTCATAAAACACCCCGTTTTCGAAACCTTAAAAATGGAAAATGGTTTTTCGTGCGATGAAATAGAAAACTACCTCCTGCAACATCGTAAGACATCCCAAGATGCACATGTGTGCATAATATGAACACATTATCAAAAACTATGCTGCGATTCTATCCATAACATTGGTTGTTCTATGTGAAAGCCATAAAACATCGGATATGATAGCTCATTTTTGAGAAGGTTCTTTGAGATATTTTAAATATTCCAAGTTTGATATTTTCCCAAGATAGAACTTATTTTTCTGAAAATTTTGATATATTATTTGTATTTTTCTGAATTATAATGATTTAGTTATGATTTTTTGAAGATTAATTTGGTAAAATGGGAAATAGCTATGCCGACGGCTTTGCCATCGGCACAGGCCTGACGTTGTTAGCTCGCCATCAGGGCGGAGAGGCTGTACCGACGGCCGAAACTGTGCCGACGGTTGCCGTCGGCACAGACCTTCATGTGCCGACGGTTTACCTGTGCCGACGGCTGACCTGCTGGCCTGGCCGGAACGAATCCTGTGCCGACGCCCCGATATTTTGCGTCGGCACAGGATCTGGCCGTCGGCACCTTGCCTGGTTCCCGTAGTGAGCCTCCTTCCTCAGTCGACCAACAGCCGCCCACAGTGAATCTCTCCTCTGCCTTATGTTCCTTTGTCCTAGTGGCTGAACATGAAATTATGTGTTGTTAAACAACTGATTGAATTAACCAAATTATTTGCAAATCTATGGCGCTTAATTTTGTTTACTAATGCCTGGACTGTTCACCTATGTTGCCCGGATACGGCGATACGGATACGGATACGGCGATACCGCGATACAGCAATTTTCCGAAAACATGGATACGTTTATATATGTATAATAAACATTACTAATTTTTGCGTAGCTCTATTCTCCAAGGCTTCCAAGATCATCTAGCCTCTAGCTCTTGTTCATCTAGTCGGCTTCATTTTGCAAGGTTTGCTAGTTATGGTTCATCTAGTGAGAGCATCCCAGCCGTTGGAGGCACCCGGGCCACAATCCGGATGTAAATTCGTCAGGATTGGATCTATTTTTGGTCTGGGGAGCAACGATTTTCCAGCCATCCCGAGGAATTTGGGCGGGCCAACTTCACTGACACGCGGGCCGAAGCGCGGAATTTGCTCCATCCGGAGTTCCCGGTAGCACCCCGGGAAACCGAGGATGGTCTGGGAGTCCGGACGGATCTAGGCCCAAATCCGGACGAAAACGATAAGTTGGGGGCTTGACTGGACCATTTTCGTCCGTCCGGATGAAAAAAAGAGACCCTGGGGCCTTCCCGGGAACATGGCTGGAGATGCTCTCAGAGCACAACTTCTTGAAGAAAATATGCACCACCACCAAACATATCATGGGTGTCTCCTCAGATGTCCCAAAATCGTGTTGGGCCACTTGAATACTCTGCAGATCTCCTTGAAATAAGATGCAAGTTTTGATGCACATAGACAAGATCTTAAGCACGTCCAGGGTTCAGCCTACAAAAAGGCATCGACGCTGGCGTAGCCCAGCAAGACAACACGAACTATGGACTAGGACCATGAAGAATCGGAGAATGAGAGAAGTGGAGATGGGATCACGGGAGGGGAAACTTACCTTAACTGCAGTCCGGCACACGCACAGTCTAGCGGCAGGCCGCCGAGGGGGCTGCTGCACGGCTCGATCCCTTCTCCGGTGAGGCAGCGCAGGCCGCCGGCGATCAGTTTTTGTAGCGGCGGTGAGGCCCTAGGTCTGGATACGATCAGGAGTTGAAAGGACGAGAGAAGGGGCTGCCGTTCTGGTTGCTTTATACATTGACTTGGACATTTTCTTATCCCTAACACGTATCCCTCACGTATCCGATTTACATTATTATTATTTTTAAGCAAAAATCGGCTGATACGGCTGGGATACGTATCTGGCGCCGTATCCGCATATCTGATCGTATCCGACCCCTGATACGTGAGGTTTGGGCCGTATCCGTGCAACGTAGCTGTTCACAGTATTTGTTTTTCCATAGAAGGAGAGTTCATCATTGCTGAACTGTTCATTTGGGCAGTCTATATTTTTTCTATGTAATTATATGAAGGATTCAGTTTTCTACTTTACTGTCTGTGGACTAGTTGAATATATTGTTTGGTAATTGTAGCTATTTGACTTGTTTATTTTCATTGGCGTTTGATGCATACAAGGACTGGTGGAGCTAGGGGGGCAGCCGGGGCCATGGCCCCCCTATGCCGCAGTATTCCAGGGTTCTACCCTTAATTATTTGCCTTCATTTCATCGAGTCGCCCTTGTTCAGTTCAGCATCAGCCTTAAGGAGATCGAAAAAAGTGCTTCTGCGCACCTGTACTTTGCGCATGCCTATCTTCACCATTCATATCCTCTCAAATCTAAGAGCATCTTCAGTCGCGTCTCTCAAAAAGCGTCCGACACAAATGATTTGGTGCATGTTTGGGACGCGCCGGACAAAAAGAGACCAAAAATCTGTACAAAAAAAAGGCCCTTCCCAGCCGCGTCTTTCAAACAGCGTCCGGATGCATGCATTTTAATAGAGGGGACCACCCCATGTGGGAAAAGTAGGTGAGAGAAAATGTGGGGAAAGAGACTAGCATGTGGGGACTAGGGGCTGCATGCATGTATGTGGACGCTGTTTTTTGTGTCCGGCGTCCCCGGTAGAGACACTATGCATAGAGTCTCTACCGGAGACGCCGGACACAAAATGAGGCGCTAATTAGCTTTGGGGGACGCAACTGGACAGTTTTTTTCCCCATTTCTTGTCCGCCGTCCCCAAACCTCATTTTGGGGGACGCGACTGGAGATGCTCTAACTGTTTGATTTTTCTCTCTCACATGTATGCATATAATCCAAAGAATTGAAGAATCTTTCTCACAAAATACAAGTTTCTCTCTCACATGGCTGCACAATTTCTCTCATGCATAGAGTTTGTCTTTTATGCCAAAAATTGCCACTGTACAAGTGCGCACTGCGCACCTCCATAAATCCACTCTCAGATAAGGAGATCTGACGAAAAGCGTTCGGGGAAGGAAGATGATGAAATAAAACGATCGAGAGGAATGAGCTTGTGTACTTCACAGGCCCGTTAGTTATTTACCTAGGCTCATCACGGTAGGTGCATGCAACCTGCAAATCTTAGGCCCACGAGCACTAAGTAAATAGAGTGGACTAAATGTTTTGCACTTAGACTGGAATATGAAGCAAATACATTTTGCACTACCACATCCAGACATTCTGGACCGTTCAAAAAAAGGCACCGCATACTGGAATACGAAGCAAATATTTTGCACTTATATTTGGTGGCTTAAAAAAAATTGAAGGACTAAACTACATATTTGACTGCCCTTGCTGAAAAAATTCTCCCCCGGCCCCCTTGTGTTTGTATCCTGGCTCCGCCGTTGCATACATGGGAGAAAATAACATGAAATCAGGAAATAGCTTGGTCTAGCTGATTACCTGGAGTATACCGTGAGTTATATGTGCGTTTGGGATTTTTTTATACCAAACCAAGCAAGCCCTAAATGTTGCTCACGGTTGTGTGTCCTCTTAATTCTTTCGAGTAAGGCTATTGCTCCGGTGTCCCCCCCTCTAAGCTTTGTTATATTTAGACGGCTAGGATCTGCTGATACCCCTTCGTGGGTTGACTTAACATGTGTGTTTGGTTCATGGGCAAACATGTATGGGATAAGATGGGATAAAATATGTTTAATTAACGATTAATATAAAAATATAAATATGCCATTAACACACCGGTTAATATGTAATTAACAGGTCCTTTTCCCTTTGTGGTGGAGGCTGGACCTAGCGGGCGGCCGCCTACCCGTGCCTAGCAAGGTCACTACCCGCACATACTTAGCGAGGCCGTTTCTTCGACTGGGTGTGCCGCAGACGTAGCAAGCTCGTTGCTCGCCACGCCATGGAGGCCGCCGCCGCCGAGCTAGGGAGCCACGTTGAAAATCAAGCCCGCCGCTTACCGCGCCCTGGAGGCCGCCGATGTCGAGCTGGGGAGCCACGCGGAAAAGCAAGTCCACCGCTCGCCGTGACATGGTGGCCGCCGCTGAGCTGGGGAGCCACACATACGACGGTGGCAGGTGTCGGAGTCGCGTCGACGGCCATGGATTCTCAAGCGGCTAGTGAGATTAGTCATGAAATTCACAGATCATATGGTCTAGCCTTTCTCAAAAATATTCGGCTTTTGGAATGGGATCATCCATATTTTCTGGTCACGAACCAAACACACGTTTACCACCTGAACGTCGTTCGCCAGGGGGGACACCGGAGCACAGCCCTTCGAGTAAGAGAAGAGGAGAAATTTCATGCTGCATGCATATAAATTACTAAAATAGGATTGATGCTGTCCAGGACTGGCGCGTGGTTGACGAGGGAGGAAATTCCTGTTGTGTAGCTTTCTGGTCCCCGGCAACGGCGCCAGAAAAGTGCTTGATGTCTACGTTCCCCCTCCTTTCCTGTAGACAGTGTTGGGCCTCCAAGAGCAGAGGTTTGTAGAACAGCAGCAAGTTTTCCCTTAAGTTGATACCCAAGGTTTATCGAACTCAGGGAGGAAGAGGTCAAAGATATCCCTCTCATGCAACCCTGCAACCACAAAGCAAGAAGTCTCTTGTGTCCCCAACACACCTAATAGGTGCACTAGTTCGGCGAAGAGATAGTGAAATACGGGTGGTATGAATAAGTATGAGCAGTAGCAACGGTGCCGGAAAATAGCTTGCCGGCGTGTAGTTGATGGTGGTAGTATTGCAGCAGTAGTAACGCAGTGAAACAGTAAACAAGCAGTAGTAACGCAGCAGTAATAAACAAGTAGCGATAGCAGTATTTAGGAACAAGGCTTAGGGATTAGACTTTCACTAGTGGACACTCTCAACATTGATCACATAACAGAACAGATAAATGCATACTCTACACTTTTGTTGGATGATGAACGCATTGCGTAGGATTACACGAACCCTCAATGCCGGAGTTAACAAGCTCCACAATTTGTTCATGTTTAAGTAACCTTATAGTGTAAGATAGATCAATAGACTAAACCAAGTACTAACATAGCATGCACACTTGTCACCTTCATGCATATGTAGGAGGAATAGATCACATCAATATTATCATAGCAATAGTTAACTTCGCAATCTACAAGAGATCATGATCATAGCATAAACCAAGTACTAATACGGTGCACACACTCGTCACCTTTACACACGTGCGGGAGGAATAAAACTACTTTAATAACATTGCTAGAGTAGCACATAGATAGTAGTGATACAAAACTCATATGAATCTCAATCATGTAAAGCAGCTCATGAGATCATTGTATTGAAGTACATAGTAGAGAGATTAACCACATAGCTACCGGTACAGCCCCAAGCCTCGATGGAGAACTACTCCCTCCTCATGGGAGCAGCAGCGGTGATGAAGATGGCGGTGGAGATGGCAGCGGTGTCGATGGAGAAGCCTTCCGGGGGCACTTCCCCGCTCCGGCAGCGTGCCAGAACAGAGACTCCTGTCCCCCAGATCTTGGCTCCGCGATGGCGGCGGCTCTGGAAGGTTTCTGTGGTTTTCGTCCAACGTATCAGGGTTTTCGATCCAGGGGCTTTAAATAGGCGAAGAGGCGGCGACAGAGGGTCGAAGGGCTGGCCAAACCATAGGGGGGCGCGGGCCCCCCCTAGGCCGCGCCAGGGTATGGTGTGGTGGGCCTGTGCCCCCCCTCTGGTCCCTCTCGTGTGTTCCGGATGCTTCCGGGGATTCTAAGATCTTTGGCGTTGATTTCGTCCGATTCCGAGAATATTTCGTTACTAGGATTTACGAAACCAAAAACAGCAGAAAACGAGAACCGGCACTTCGGCATCTTGTTAATAGGTTAGTTCCAGAAAATGCACGAATATGACATAAAGTGTGCATAAAACATGTAGATAACATCAATAATGTGGCATGGAACATAAGAAATTATCGATACGTCGGAGACGTATCAGCATCCCCAAGCTTAGTTCTGCTCGTCCCGAGCAGGTAAAACGATAACACAGATAATTTCTGGAGTGACATGCCATCATAACCTTGATCATACTATTTGTAAAGCATATGTAGTGAATGCAGCGATCAAAACAATGTATATGACACGAGTAAACAACTGAATCATAAAGCAAAGACTTTTCATGAATAACACTTTCGAGACAAGCATCAATAAATCTTGCATAAGAGTTACTCATAAAGCAATAAATTCTTAGTAAAGGTATTGAAGCAACACAATGGAAGATTAAGTTTCAGTGGTTGCTTTCAACTTGTAACATGTATATCTCATGGATAGTTGTCAATGCAAAGCAATATAACAAATGCAATATGCAAATATGTAGGAATCAATGCACAGTTCACACAAGTGTTTGCTTCTTGAGGTGGAGAGAAATAGGTGAACTGACTCAACATTGAAAGTAAAAGAATTGTCCTCCATAGAGGAAAAGCATCGATTGCTATATTTGCGCTAGAGCTTTGATTTTGAAAACATGAAACAATTTTGTCAACGGTAGTAATAAAGCATATGTATCATGTAAATTATATCTTACAAGTTGCAAGCCTCATGCATAGTATACTAATAGTGCCCGCACCTTGTCCTAATTAGCTTGGACTACCGGATCATCACAATGCACATGTTTTGACCAAGTGTCACAAAGGGGTACCTCTATGCCGCACTGTACAAAGGTCTAAGGAGAAAGCTCGCATTGGATTTCTCGCTATTGATTATTCTTCAACTTAGACATCCATACCGGGACAACATAGACAACAGATAATGGACTCCTCTTTTATGCATAAGCATGTAACAACAATTAATAATTTTCTCATTTGAGATTTGAGGATATATATCCAAAACTGAAACTTCCACCATGGATCATGGCTTTAGTTAGCGGCCCAATGTTCTTCTCTAACATATGCATGCTTAACCATAAGGTGGTAGATCTCTCTTACTTCGAGACAAGACGGACATGCATAGCAACTCACATGAAATTCAACAATGAATAGTTGATGGCGTCCCCGAGTGAACATGGTTATCGCACAACAAGCAACTTAATAAGAGATAAAGTGCATAATTACATATTCAATGCCACAATAGTTTTTAAGCTATTTGTCCCATGAGCTATATATTGCAAAGGTGAATGATGGAATTTTAAAGGTAGCACTCAAGCAATTTACTTTGGAATGGCAGGAAATACCATGTAGTAGGTAGGTATGGTGGACACAAATGGCATAGTGTTGTTTGGCTCAAGGATTTGGATGCATGAGAAGTATTCCCTCTCGATACAAGGTTTAGGCTAGCAAGGCTTATTTGAAACAAACACAAGGATGAACCGGTGCAGCAAAACTCACATAAAAGACATATTGAAAACATTATAAGACTCTACACCGTCTTCCTTGTTGTTCAAACTCAATACTAGAAATTATCTAGACCTTAGAGAAACCAAATATGCAAACCAAATTTAGCATGCTCTATGTATTTCTTCATTAATGGGTGCAAAGCATATGATGCAAGAGCTTAATCATGAGCACAACAATTGCCAACTATCACATTACCCAAGACATTAATAGCAATTACTACATGTATTATTTTCCAATTCCAACCATATAACAATTTAACGAAGAAGAAACTTCGCCATGAATACTAAAAGCTAAGAACACATGTGTTCATACGAACCAGCGGAGCGTGTCTCTCTCCCACACAAGCATGATGTAATCCAATTTATTCAAACACAAACAAAAATAAAAGCACACAGACGCTCCAAGTAAAGCACATAAGATGTGACCGAATAAAAATATAGTTTCAAGAGAAGGAACCCGATAATTTGTCGATGAAGAAGGGGATGCCTTGGGCATCCCCAAGCTTAGACAGCTTGAGTCTTCTTGATATATGCAGGGGTGAACCACCGGGGCATCCCCAAGCTTAGACTTTTCACTCTTCTTGATCATAGTATATCATCCTCCTCTCTTGACCCTTGAAAACTTCCTTCACACCAAACTCGAAACAACTCATTAGAGGGTTAGTGCATAATAAAAATTAACATATTCAGAGGTGACACAATCATTCTTAACACTTCTGGACATTGCATAATGCTACTGGACATTAGTGGATCAAAGAAATTCATCCAACATAGCAAAAGAGGCAATGCGAAATAAAAGGCAGAATCTGTCAAAACAGAACAGTTCGTATTGACGAATTTTAAAATGGTACCAGACTTGCTCAAATGAAAATGCTCAAATTGAATGAAAGTTGCGTACATATCTGAGGATCATGCACGTAAATTGGCTTAATTTTCTGAGCTACCTACAGGGAGGTGGACCCAGATTCGTGACAGCAAAGAAATCTGGAACTGCGTAGTAATCCAAATCTAGTACTTACTTTTCTATCAACGGCTTTACTTGGCACAACAAAACACTAAACTAAGATAAGGAGAGGTTGCTACAGTAGTAAACAACTTCCAAGACACAAAATAAAATAGAGGTACTGTAGCAAAATAACACATGGGTTATCTCCCAAGAAGTTCTTTTCTTTATAGCCATTAAGATGGGCTCAGCAGTTTTAATGATGCACTCGCAAGAAATTGTATTTGAAGCAAAAGAGAGCATCAAGAGGCAAATTCAAAACACATTTAAGTCTAACATGCTTCCTATGCATAGGAATCTTGTAAATAAACAAGTTTAAGAAGCATAATGCAACAAGCATAGAAAGATAAAACAAGTGCAGCTTCAAGATTTTCAGCATATAGAGAGGTGTTTTAGTAACATGAAAAATTTTACCACCATATTTTCCTCTCTCATAATAACTTTAAGTAGCAACATGAGCAAACTCAACAATATAACTATCACATAAAGCATTCTTATCATGAGTCTCATGCATAAAATTATTACTACTCCCAACATAAGCATAGTTATTCTCATTAATTGTAGTAGGAGCAAATTCAACAAAGTAGCTATCATTATTATTCTCATCAAGTGTAGGAGGCATAGTATAATCACAACAAAATTTACTCTCCATAGTAGGTGGTACCAAAAGACCACTATCATTATAATCATCATATATGGGAGGCAAAGTATCATCAAAGAAAATTTTCTCCTCAATGCTTGGGGGACTAAAAAGATCATGAAAACCAGCTTCCCCAAGCTTAGAATTTTCCATATTATTAGCAACAATGGTGTTCAAAGTATTCATGCTAACATGTTCCATGGGTTTTTTAATTTTCGGATCAAACCATCCATGTCTTAACTCAGGAAATAGAATAAAAAGCTCATTGTTGTCCATTATGCCAAACTAGTGTAAACAAGAAACAAAAAGTTGCAATTGCAGGATCTAAAGGAAATAGCTTTGAGTACTTACAGCGCCGGGAAAATAGCTTAGTAGCCGAGATCCGGAGTGTGAGTACCTTTTACCTTTCCTCCCCGGCAACGGCGCCAGAAAATACTTGATGCTGTCCAGGACTGGCGCGTGGTTGACGAGGGAGGAAATTCCTGTTGTGTAGCTTTCTGGTCCCCGGCAACGGCGCCAGAAAAGTGCTTGATGTCTACGTTCCCCCTCCTTTCCTGTAGACAGTGTTGGGCCTCCAAGAGCAGAGGTTTGTAGAACAGCAGCAAGTTTTCCCTTAAGTGGATACCCAAGGTTTATCGAACTCGGGGAGGAAGAGGTCAAAGATATCCCTCTCATGCAACCCTGCAACCACAAAGCAAGAAGTCTCTTGTGTCCCCAACACACCTAATAGGTGCACTAGTTCGACGAAGAGATAGTGAAATACAGGTGGTATGAATAAGTATGAGCAGTAGCAACGGTGCCAGAAAATAGCTTGCTGGCGTGTAGTTGATGGTGGTAGTATTGCAGCAGTAGTAACGCAGTGAAACAGTAAACAAGCAGTAGTAACGCAGCAGTAGTAAACAAGTAGCGATAGCAGTATTTAGGAACAAGGCCTAGGGATTAGAATTTCACTAGTGGACACTCTCAACATTGATCACATAACAGAACAGATAAATGCATACTCTACACTTTTGTTGGATGATGAACGCATTGCGTAGGATTACACGAACCCTCAATGCCGGAGTTAACAAGCTCCACAATTTGTTCATGTTTAAGTAACCTTATAGTGTAAGATAGATCAATAGACTAAACCAAGTACTAACATAGCATGCACACTGTCACCTTCATGCATATGTAGGAGGAATAGATCACATCAATATTATCATAGCAATAGTTAACTTCGCAATCTACAAGAGATCATGATCATAGCATAAACCAAGTACTAACACGGTGCACACACTGTCACCTTTACACACGTGCAGGAGGAATAAAACTACTTTAATAACATTGCTAGAGTAGCACATAGATAGTAGTGATACAAAACTCATATGAATCTCAATCATGTAAAGCAGCTCATGAGATCATTGTATTGAAGTACATAGTAGAGAGATTAACCACATAGCTACCGGTACAGCCCCAAGCCTCGATGGAGAACTACTCCCTCCTCATGGGAGCAGCAGCGGTGATGAAGATGGCGGTGGAGATGGCAGCGGTGTCGATGGAGAAGCCTTCCGGGGCACTTCCCGCTCCGGCAGCGTGCCGGAACAGGAGACTCCTGTCCCCCAGATCTTGGCTCCGTGATGGCGGCGGCTCTGGAAGGTTTCTGTGGTTTTCGTCCAACGTATCAGGGTTTTCGATCCAGGGGCTTTAAATAGGCGAAGAGGCGGCGCCAGAGGGTCGAAGGGCTGGCCAAACCATAGGGGGGCGTGGGCCCCCCTAGGCCGCGCCAGGGTATGGTGTGGTGGGCCTGTGCCCCCCCTCTGGTCCCTCTCGTGTGTTTTGGATGCTTCCGGGGATTCTAAGATCTTTGGCGTTGATTTCGTCCGATTCCGAGAATATTTCGTTACTAGGATTTCTGGAACCAAAAACAGCAGAAAACAGGAACTGGCACTTTGGCATCTTGTTAATAGGTTAGTTTCAGAAAATGCACGAATATGACATAAAGTGTGCATAAAACATGTAGATAACATCAATAATGTGGCATGGAACATAAGAAATTATCGATACGTCGGAGACGTATCAAGGATTTACAAAAATAATGCCAACATACTCCCAGAAGAGGCAAACAAATCTGAGTGCTCCAAGTTGTCGTTATACTGCTTGAGGTTGCCTACATTTTCATTCTCTGGAGTTACTCTTGTTGAAGTGTAGAAGTAGATTGCCTAGCTTTTCCATCAGTTCGGACTTTTGGTTCAAGTGGCTAGTGCATGAAGCTTAACATGGTATCAGAGCTAGGTTTCGAGTTCAAATCCTGGCTTTCACAATTTATTCTAAAAATTATCTCCCCTCTTCTCGCAGCCGCCGTCCGCCCCGGCTTCTTGCCGTTCCGCGCCCGGCCGCTGCCGCCGCCTCTTTGCCTCTCTACATGTGTTGACTTATCTTCTCGTCTTCCCGGCACACGTGAGAGGGGGTGTTGAAGTGTAGAAGTAGATTGCCTAGCCCTTTCCATCAGTTCGGACTTTTGGTTCAAGTGGCTAGTGCATGAAGCTTAACAACTCTATCGATCCGTTTCGGATGCACAGTGATCATTACATCCTCCTGAAGCAGACTGCTCATACTCTATCATGCGTGCTTCAACCTGAAAATAATTCACCTGAAGAAGGTTGTTTATTGTTGTAGTAGGAATTCTTGTTTCATTCATATCCACCTTGTCCTCAACCTGAGAACAATTTTCGATTTTGTTGATACTGCAGAAGGGAAAAGTTGAATGGAGCAGGTGCGCAGAGAGCGCACCTGCACATTTTTCAACTTTGTCTTTTTTGTATCTTCCAAATTGTGTAATATTTCGATTTGATTTTTGGCAGGTCACGCAAAAATAACAAAATAGGATGGAGGAAAAATAGTTTAGAGTTTTTTTTGCAAATTTAGAATTTAAATTATTTAAAATTCAAAATAAATTTTTGAAATACATATATAGATAATGACATAAAAAATCCAAAATATTTTTCCAACATTTCAATTGTTATGTTTAAATGATCTGCAAATTTTTGAGTTCAAACAATGTGTGGTGTGAGAGATACAAAAATGAGAAATTATTTGAAAGGGGGGAAAAAGAACTTGCACGGATATGTAGTATACACGGTGTGGATACGGGTCGTCACTAAGCACCTGCTCTGGAAGTCCACTCTCTACTGCAGAATGGTGCATCATACTGTCAAAATGGATTACATTCACCAACAGTGCCGCTGTTCTAGGATACTACCATCCTCTTTGGCTCCTAGATCCACCAATGAGATCCTTCTGAAGTGTACCTTAGGATTATTGGCTACTAAGCATGAGACTGAAGACCTGTTGAATAAAAACCTCACGGATGCACCTATTAGATCGTTACAAGCATTTTCCACTTATTGGGTGGAAACGAACTTATCAATGGAAGCAAGTGCTTTATGTGCAAGTGACACTGCACAAAATTACTTACAATCAGTATGATCGTGTTCGGTATAATCAACATCTTGGGGTGTATAATGTGTTTTAGACTTTTAGTAGGTTCATTTACTCATGGAAGGACATCGGAAAAAACAATCCAATAACTTCATCAAGATCGAATATTGACTAGCTACAACCTTCAATATTTGAAGATCAACTTGTAATCTGTTCTTTTGTCAAGTGGATAATTTGGTATTTTGGTGGCCCATGCCTGTTTTTCCATATATGTATAAGAATCATAAAATGCATTGTTTTCATTGTGGTCACCAGTCAGCGCGGCCTCTTTCCACGAATAATTCTTTGAGTGGCTTCCAAACTGTCGTTTCATATATAATTTACTTAATTGTAAAGTATTCTCCTCAATATTTGCGACTTTATCCTTTTTTGTGATAAATTTTAATTATAATTTGTATGTGATATGCAGGAAGATATGGCCGTGTGAGTGTGGAGTCTAAGGAGTACTTTGACATCGTCAACAAGACGTTCGGTAGAGAGGGTGTCACATTCCAGTTCTACTGTTGAGAAATGATTTAGTGTGTGGAGAAGATATGTTAAGTGGGATGGAGCGAACATGGAGATAATTTGGAGGAAACTTGTATGTAGTCGCCAAGGTTGTAGTGAAGAGAAGCGCATGAAGAGGAAGTGTGAGGTCCCCCGAGATCGGGGCTAGACAAATTCAGATCTCCATCTGACCTAAATCTAACCTAGAGCTCGGGAGCCTAGATTGAGAGAACCAATAACATAACAATGACTGTACGACTCGAAGAAGTAAAGCAAGCTCATAACAAAGCAAAGAACCAAAATGTTACAAGCAGAGGTCACTGACCTGACATTACATCGATCAACGAAAGAGAAGTTATGCTATTCTACATAGCAAGATAGCAAAAGGCCTAAGAAACACTGAGCATAACAGCGACGTCCCAGCCCATAGATTCCAGCCTTTCATCTGGAAACCCCAAGCTACTCGTCGATGTCGACCTAGGAAACCACCATTTATCGAAGAGACTCCGTCTGCAGCAGAAATGTGTAACAAGCTAAGTATAGGAACTCAACAGAGACTTAATATAACTTGTTAGCAAAACGGGTATGCGATAGATCATCATATTGAATCCACCGAATCTTTAACATTTGCTGCACCTATCAACTAGGATCACCTCCTCTATCAACATAGAGGAAAAATCCTGAGCATACATAGATTCCAAGTTTTACGATTAGGTTTAAGTTGTCTATGATCACATAATCCATCACCATGTTGCCTCTAACCCTGGACACGGATTTAAAAAAATATTTGACCCTTGCAGAGGTGTACCAGCCACTTTAGCCACACGCGCCGACCGACTCTTAACGCCACATGATTAGCACACTTCCTTCATGTGCCGGTAGAGGGTGCTCGACGAAAACATTTCCCTTGCTTCACCTAATTCATGAGTCACTCCAATTGGGTAGCTCTATCATCGTAGGTAGCCATTCTCCGCGCCACACAAGATCTTTCCTACTCGGCCATCCGATTTGTCTCAATCTTACGTTAGTGGACCTGTTTTGACATAAAAACGACTATATATGCCCGCTCTTTGCCGTCCTCGACACATACGAAGGCGGAGCTCGAAAACAAGAAATAGAGACCTAGAAGGCTACCGCCGGAAGGATTTTGGATGGGAAACACTGCCGGGATGGCCTCCAGTGTACTCCACCCCCACCCCCACCCCCACCCCCCCTCCGACGTGGTCATCATCAACATCTTCATCAACACCTCGAGCAACATCGTCCATCTACCTCCTGTAAGACAAGCATGATGTGTGATGCATCTATTGTTTTCCCATGATCTATTGTATCTATCTATCTATATTTGTGCAGTGACTTGTTTATGGCAATTGTGAACTAACTTGTTGTTGGTTGCATACAAGTATATGCTATCTTCTATGATGATCATATGTACTGATATATGAGTGCGCACATATGTTGGGGATGCATAAGGTTATCACCGTTGCATGATGATAGGAGGAGGGATATAGCCGAAGTTTGACAGAAACTGTATCCCAAGTCTTACCCAGAATTCCTTCATGACACTTGAGAGGTAGAACTTTGAATGCAAAACGAAACTGAAAACCAACACTAAACCACTGGCAGTCTAGAACAATCTCACAGCTACGAAGAATACCACCACCAGCGACTTTCACTTCACAAGTACAGGTAGTAGGTTGACAACTGGGCAACCCATGAGCCAATTCTTCGTTCAGGAATGAGCTAGTGCTTTCAGAATCGATCAAGAAGACCACCGGCCAACCCTGGTCTATGCACTACAATTGGATGTCATTAATTGGTTCAGCTTGAGAAGAATCTATGGAAAGTAGCATCATCAAATTGCTAGTATCATTAGCTCCATCAGCAGAATAAAGAATGCTTTCTGCATAAAGGAATTCAAGAATCTCCTGGACAACACGCGGTTGGGCAGCGGCCATGCACTGATGTCCTCTGGCCCATTTCTCTCCACATGTAAAACACAGCCCTTTGACACGCATGCAGGCCTTCAGTGGCAATTTGTCTTCCACTACATTCTAAGCTGCCATGAAACTCTCTGGAATATCAGCAACATGAGACGGATGAACACTGGGGAATCGATGAGGATGATGTTTTATGCGTCTCAGCTGCTGAACTGGTGGAGGAACATTCAGACCAGTCGATCCATCGCCAATCTCTTCATGGAAAGAAGCAAGCAAATACGCAGTATCCAAATCACTTGGACTCTAAATAGCAACTAACAGCCTATCAACTGGTTTTTAGCCATCTAAGAAACGGGCGGATTGATCAATATATTCATGTACAGTTCCTATCTGAACCAAACGGTAGAGAGGGGGGACCAACGTTTGGTGTTGATTACGCCCAAAACGCTGAAAAACCATGGAAACAATTTTAGATTGAACAGCTTGCAACCAGTGAGCCGCAACTCCTCCAAACTGCATCGCGGCCACGGAGATCCATAGGGTTGGATCCATGATGAACATGAAAATGTAGTCCTCACACCGGACAGTGCCCTTCATCGTCACGGGTGCCACTTATCTTTTAGTATTATCAAGTAGTATATAACACGGATGTATGTTGTCACTTTTTGTAAGAATATTTGGACATGTTTCTTGTATTAAAAAAATCAATCTCATAGATCCTATCTAAAGCCAGATCCTATCCAAATTATCCCTACGATTACGGAGCAGACACCTGTATGTAATTTTCATGCAGGTATCTCGGGTTGGGCCGTCTCGTGTGCGCTTGTCCGGGTAAACCTTGAAGGGATGGGCCTTCTCTTGATGGGCTTCAGCAGGTACAGTCGGGGTTGTGGTAACACATGCATAGATGTTGCATGCATGGAAGTCAGCTGTCGTCTTCAAACAAAGAAGAAGGAAGCTTCTACTTTACAGCTCACCACGTCAATCTTTTCTCTTAACATAAGATAGCGATTGGAATATCCAATATATTATGGTATACTATGTGAAATTTGATGCTATCATATTCTCTCGTCTCATTCAGACAGTTAGTTGGTGTGGTATTAATTGTGAGGAAGAGGTGGGAAGAAGAAAAGTCTGTTAAGACCTCTCTGGTTGTCTAGCTAGAGACATTTCTGAAATATATGAATTATATGTAGGAGTACGTTACTACAATTGATGGACGTGATTTCGAGAAAAAAATGATATAGGAATATGACAATATAGAAGTGGTGCATGGCCATGACTTGATAAGAGCATCTTGACCGACATGCCCTAAATAGTCGTCGGCAGGGGCGCCGGTACTGCCGTATGGGGGGCGTCGGCACCGATGCCCCCCATACGGCAGCCCCAATAGAAATTCAAATGTAAATGACATTTAAAAAACGAAATTCATACGAAATTTATACGAAATTCATACGAATTTATACAAAGTTACTTGAATTTAAACTTAAATAAAAGTTAAACTTAGAACCCTAATCTACTGGCCGTCGGTTGGGGCGTGCGACGGGCCTGCCTCGTCGTCGTTCTTCCCCTTTGCCGCCTGCGTCCGTGCCCACCTCTTTACCCTTGCTTCGCGCATGTGGCAGTGGAGCATGGACGCCGGTGACGCAGGAGCTTGTCGGCGGCGATGTCCCCTCAGCGATGCCAGCCATCGGCCCTAGCCTCGCTTGTTCGTGGGCGAACACCTCGGCCTGGCGATGAGCGTTCAGCTGAAGGAACTTCTGTCGCTCCACCGCGAGATCTTGATGGCATGCTCGAAGTTGGCGTCGTTGATGAACTCGCGTTGTTCCTCCTTCAGCCTCCGGAAGCGTTGCGTGTTCAAGGACGCCAGGATCGCCACATGCTCTGGGTCAGCGGGGACCTGCGGCCGCTCGCCCCACATCGCCACCTCCTCCGCCGCCTCAGCTTCTGCATCTGTTACATACGCCTCACCCTACTCCTCAAACCGTGGGTCGACAGAGTCGTCGGAGTTGTAGTTGACATCGGCGTCGGGCTGCGGCAGTCGTTGCGGCCAAGCATCGAGTAGGTCGTATGAAGCCGTCGCGGCATTGTTGTGGTGGAGAGGAGAGGATAGCGCGGCAGCGGTGGTGAAGATGAGAGAGGATAGCGCGGTTGCGGTGGAGATGAGAGGATAGCGCCACGACGGTGGAGGGCTAAATAGGGGTGCCAACTATCCGCACAACAGCCGAGGCGTCACATTTACGGCGGCGTCTGCGCGTGGATCGGTGGTCCCATCGGCGGTCGGCCGCGCTTCAGCCGAGGCGTCGCATTTAGGATGCACCGTCATTTCCAACGCGAACCGTCACCTCCTCTCTCGCTGCCATGGTGGCTCCACCCGCGAAAACCGACGTGCCATGAGACGCCGGCGCGCTTGGGCCGGCACAATGTTGCCAGCGCTTTTATTGTTCTTGAAACCGCGCAGGCGTTTTTTGGGACGTGCTGGTGTGAACCCGAAAACCACGCCGGCACCCAAAATGATGTCGGGCCGTTGGTGGAGATGCTCTAATACTATTATATTTATGAATCCCAAAAAAGCAATGTTTCATTTTGAGAATACCTGAACACGATGCACCACCCAACACATGCCGTGCGTGAACCACACAGTGACAAACGATGCCATATACGTGCAAGCATGTGATGAGTAGAGACGTTCAGACGTACACTATCCAGCACACACTCACTCATTGAATCGGAAACACCAAAGAAAGGACCGCGACCGAGTTTGAAAAGTAGTCCACGGGGCTCGGCTGATTGCTCCCTAGTCCCTACTTAGTTGTTGATTGGAACGGTCGAACCTATCTCCGTCCATCCAAATTTCTACTGTATCCTAAATTACTGGAGAATTAATGCATGCACATGTTAAAACGAACGAACGAGTATTTGGCCTATAAATCCAGCTCCAGTTTCCTCCCAGAGCTCATCAACCCATCAAGATGGCTTCTTCTTCCTCCCCCTTTTCTCGGGTCTCCCAGCTAGCCGTCAAGGCGACGGTCCTGGCGGCCGTCTGCCTCCTCCTCCACGGCGGAGGCGGGAGTAGCGCATCGGCGGCGGAGCTGTGCGTGAGCTACTACGACCACACGTGTCCGGACGCATACAAGATCGTGCAGGGGGTGCTGGTGGAGGCGCACAAGTCGGACCCGCGCATCTTCGCCAGCCTCATCCGCCTCCATTTCCACGACTGCTTCGTGCTGGGCTGCGACGGCTCGCTGCTGCTGGACACCTTCCCCGGCTTCCAGTCCGAGAAGGACGCGCGCCCCAACAACAACTCGGCGCGCGGCTATCCCGTCGTCGACGCCGCCAAGGCCGCTCTCGAGAAGGCATGCCCCGGCGTCGTCTCCTGCGCCGACATCCTCGCCCTCGCCGCCGAGATCTCCGTCCAGCTGGTACGTACGTCCACGTACTACAGTAGTCGAACTTCATTAGGAGTGCATGATTGGTAGGTAGGTTTTACTTAGCTTTCCAAGTGAATGATTTGACGCCTCGTGTGTCGGTGCAACTGCAAGCAAAGGGCTGTTAATTTGGCATGTCGGTGCAACTGTAGAATATGCAACTATATATGCAAGCAAGTCGATCGAGTAGCTGTTAATTTGGCATGTATGTGATGTGCAGTCCGGAGGACCCGGGTGGGGCGTGTTGCTGGGGAGGCTGGACGGCAAGACCTCCAGCATAGCCGGCGCCCAGAACCTACCCGGCCCGTTCGACGGCCTCAAGAATCTCACCCTTAAGTTCCAAGCCGTCAATCTCGACGTTACTGACCTCGTCGCTCTCTCAGGTATCCCCTGCAGCAAACTAGCCCAACAATAATCATACTCGTTTATGAAAATTTGTTTTAAATTTATTTCGTGATGCTGAGCCCGTACTTCTGCGTTTATATAAACGATGGAAGCATTCTAAATGCTTTTAACGAAAGTTAAATAATTATAAATTGCAGGGGAGGATAATTTGATGACAGGAATTTCACAAGATAAATTGATGTAGTAATTGTGGTTTCATGTTTACAGAGAAAATAACATGATTTATTTTGTTGCAAATGTCTAGGTGCTCACACTTTCGGTCGCGTGAAATGCCGGTTCGTCACGAACCGTCTGTACAACTTCAGCGGGACGAACCAGCCTGACCCGACCCTAAACGCGGCTTACCGGGCGTTCCTGTCAACGAGATGCCCAAGGAACGGCGATGCAAACTCTCTAAATGACCTTGATCCGACGACGCCCGACACCTTTGACAAGAACTACTTCACGAACCTCGAGAAAAATCGCGGCTTTCTTGACTCTGACCAACAACTCAAATCAGACCCAGGTGCATTAACAACGACGGCGCCGATTGTCGATAGGTTCGCAAGCAGCCAGGACGCATTCTTTAAGAGCTTCGCATGGTCTATGATCAAGATGGGAAACATTCTGCCAATTACAGATCCCTCCCGTGGAGAAGTCCGGAAACACTGCGCGTTTGTCAATTGATGTTTAATTAGCAAGAAGGCCACATGTGGATACAACTATGGCCTATGCTATATGCGCAAAATAATGGATATTATTGTCATGTTCAATAATTGGTAATATATATGCCAACCAATGTACGTAAAATTATGTGCATGCTTTGATCCCACAAGTGCAATGAAGTGAAATCTTATTTCCCGTTTGAGGTTGATCAGATATGCATGGATCATCATTAAACAGTTGAGAAGTATTAACACAACATCGACCATGCTTCTGAATCATGATTGGCAAACGAAAAATATCCTACGAGTAATGTATACCTTGCCATTCTACCGGAAAGTGTGGTAAACCGAGTATCAGTATTAGCGGGATACTCCCTTTCGTCTCATAATACAATGGCATATTGAGAGCAAGAACACCTTATATAATTATAAGGCGAAGTGAGAAGAATTTTTCTAACACACAGATAGATTGGTGGAAAATTAGCTGTACCCAAAACTGACAGTACGTCCTGAGATAGCGCAGGAGACAACCAGCCATGGAGACGTGCGAGAAACGGCCCTTAATTCCTCTCCTTAATTCCGCTCGCGCACACCGCCTCGTTTCTCGCACGCCTCCATGGCTGGTTGTCTCCTCCCCCTCGCTCTTCTCTCCTAGCGTCTGCACCTTCAATGAAGATGGTGCTCGAAAACTTGTCGCTCACACACACGCCGGCGGCTGACAGCGACTTGTTTCTGTGCGCCCAGATTCTTCTTGCTTGCTTGCACGCGTAGCACAGTACACGCATACACCACGGTCGAGCTGGGCATCGCTTGCTTTCCATTGGATGAAAGGCCACGAGTTTCCCGGCGATCTACGCGCTCCCTTCTTTATTCAATCTCGATCGGTTACTACTGCTAGCTAGACACATGGAAATCGATAACTAAAAGCAGCACGTACAGCCCTGCGAATCTGATCTACCTTGGCCGCCATAGATACCTCAGCAAGAAAGGATATAGGTAGAACAGGGAAGAGGAAGGTCGAGAGTGAAGGAGAGATCGACTCTGCCATCAGCGGAAGGATGCAGGGAGAGTACACGAGAATTAGGAGGCGGCCGCGTTAATTCTGCTCCCAGAAGTCAAAGCAAACGCTTGGGGAATAACTGCCTCGCTGTTTTTGAGGACGAGGGGCAAATACGGGAACAGATGGATCGCCAGGGTCTCACGTCTTAAGCTTTTGACGAAAAATCAGAAAAAGATTCACGCCCTAAACCCTGGTATGGAGGGAGTATCTGACTAGCCTTTTTTTGCTAGGGATCGTTAGGTTATACATTAGGTTGTCTCCATCAATCAACATGTGGTCATTTCTTCCTACCGATAATCTTCTCCACCTCTCTCTCTCTCTCTCTCCTGTCGCCCCCTCCAGGCGACGGGGGAGGGAAACCCTAGCCTCCCGCCGCCACCTCCCCACCTCCTCTGCCCGCCCCCTCGTCGCCTCCCGAGGCCGCCGCCGGCTAAGCCGTGCGCCGCCAAGGACGGGGGCGGCGAGGATCTATGCCTCTCGGGCCCCCGCTTGGCCGTCTCGGAGGGAAGCCGCCATGCCGATCCCGGAGGTCGCCGTCGTCCGTGCTGGCTCCGTGTGTGGCCCGCCGCCGCCCCCTCATCGCGTCTGCGCCGTCCACGCGGTGCCGTCCCTGCGCGCCGGCCCTGGCGGCGGGATGCTGGCCGGCTGCGGCCTTTGCTGCTCGGCAGCTCGTCGTTCGGCCTCTGCGCGGCCCCTGCTGCTTGAGGTGGCCGCGGTTTCCGCCGGGCACGGCGCTGCCTGGTGCGCCGCCGGCGCTCGCGCGCGGGGCTCTGTTCGGCGGGCTCCTGCGGGCTCAGATGGGCCCCTGCGGGCCCCGATGGGCGCCTCCCAGCTCCGTTTTCTGTTTGGTGGACGGCTACAAGGCACCCTGCTCGGCGGGACACCTCTTCTGCCAGGGCCTACGTTGGGCCCGACGACAGACGACAGCGCTGACACTCCAGGCAAAAGCTTCGCACCATTGGTGCCGATGTTGGCGGTGCTTTTGGGTACCGTTTTCCCTGTTGAGGGCTTCATCGGGGAGCTTGGTCTCCTGCTGTCGCGAGTTCTTGCGTTCTCCGGGTGAAAACCTCTGCTCCTTGGAGCGGGCGGTGGCGACACACTGTGTCGTTACCTTCTTGAAGGCGCCGCTTTTGGAGTCCGTAGTCCTCGTGGTGTGGTAGATGTGTGGTTGTTGTGCTGCTTGGTTGCCTTGTCGTTGAGGGTGGTGGATGCCGGGGCGGCGGCCCCGGACGGTTGACGTGCGTCGAGGCGGCGGCCTCGGATGGTCTTGCAGCGATGACTCCATGGGGTGTGGTCATGGTCTTGCAAGGCTTGGGTGGCGTGTTCGTGCTACGTGGGTAGCGAGCTCGTCGGCCCGGCCTACGCGACGGGGTGGTCGGTGTGGCTGGCAAGTCGGGGCGGCGGCCCCGGATCTTTTGGCGCGGCGTTCGTGGTCTGCGGGTGGTCGCCTTGGTAGCTTGGGCTACAGGTCGTCCACACCGTGCGGCGTTGCGGCTCGCCTCCGAGCAGGGACGTCGGAGCAGCGGCTCCGGGTTTGGTGGTGTGTGTTTGGTCGTCGGTGGTCTCGTTTCGTGTGGGCGATGAGGCCCCGACTTTTGTGCGGTTTTTTCGGCCGGTTTCCCTCATAAACTCGGCCACTCTGTATGGTTTTTGGGCCCGGTTTCCTTGATTAACTGAGCCAAATCTTCTTCTATTAATATATCGAGCAGCTCACCTGCCGAATTCTCAAAAAAAAAATCAACATGTGGTCACCGCGACCGCTTCTCCAGAGTTTAGGGAGAGCACCATGCATGCGCAACAGTCAACACTGGGAGTGAATCAGTCAGAATATATTTTTTTGCGAGAAAAGAGATCTTTATATTAATTCGACATGAAGTTTTACAGCCTTAGATTCCACAATGTCAGCTACTGCTATTGGGACATGCCCCATCCAGAAGTATTTCTGACCACTTAATCTAGCCACATCAGCTAAAACATGGGATGTATTGTTGCTCTCTCTCTTCCTATTTTGGCAACCTTGACACGGGAGTGATCTTGATTTCTCTTCTTGATGGCTTCTATGACGATGGCACTATCAGATTTCAAAATGACTAAGGTATTTGGGGTATCATGTATACATTTAAGGCCAAGAAGACAAGCTCTAGCTTCAGCTTCAGGAACGTCATAAAACCTCACATTTGCTTCGTTTCGTGCACAGATGACTCTTCCCTGGTAATCCCTACAAATGCAAGCAATGGAGCAAGAGGAATTTTCATAATCAAAGGAGGCATCACAGTTGATTTTAACCCAGCCTACTGGATGAGGCGACCAATGTTTAGACCGACCTTCTCCCGTTTGAGGGGCAACAGGTTTGCTCGTGACACTTTTTGAAGCAGAGCTGACAATTATGTGCGTCTCTAGTTGAGCCGAACCAGGTACACTAACGGTGGTACCGGATAGGCTATACCCACGTCAATTTTTAATTTACATAGATACATACGTTGAAATCTAGTGTGGCCATTCATTTCACCAAAATACATAGAACTTCACACTGAAGTCATCCGTATTTGAGAGCTTCCAAACAAATTTATGTGGCTCCACAACTAGATTTAGTGTTATTAGGCGTTGGCACAAGTACGCCCAATAAGCCTCCTTGTTATCAGATAAGAGCCTTGTAAAGCTAATTTTTATAGGAACAGAAGCTAACAGCTAATATTGTCGGCTATAGTGTCACTTTTTCATTGAATAATATCATATAGTGACGGGTATTGATTAGCTAATGGAATATCACCTAACCAGGTATCTTCCCAAAAAAACTTGTAACAGAACCATCCCCAATTTTGAAAAGTCTTTGCTAGCTAAAAAAAAAAACTCATCTTTAAATCGCATAAGAGCATCGCCAGCCGCGTCCCTCAAAGCGGACTCCAAACAGCGCCGGATTTATCGTTTGGGGTACGTGTTTCCTTCGTGCCGCTTTTGGGGGACGTCGCTCCCCAGCCGCGTCCCCCCAAACGCGCCCCCAAAACTTTAAAATACTGTATTTTTATTTTTATAGATAGAAGAAATTTGTAGCTACGTGCAACATAAACAAATTACATATAAAAACATTGAAAAAACATATAAAAAATTACATATAAAAACTTTGAAAAAAATTAAACTACTTCTTCTTTGATGGTCCCGCCTCGTCGTCCTCACGCTGGCGCTTCCTGCACGTCACCTCTTCCGAAGAGCCGGTGTCGACGCGTCGGAGAAACTTGTGTCCTCCTCGTCGTCGACGGTGCTCGCCGGCTGCGCCTTCGCTTTCGCTTTTGCCTCCGCCTTCGTCCGGGCCGCCGCCTCTTCCTCCTCCTCCTCGGCCTCCCATTCCTCCTCATTGTCCGGCGGCGGGGAACCATCGCTGGTAGGCGTTGCAACTTTGTCTCACCAATGGCGCCATCCCGGCGGCTTCCCCTTGTTGTCGGTGTGATGAGGACATACCTACCTCACTACTACATCTGTCATTACCAACTGAAGATGAACCTGCTGTGAAGATCAAGTCCAATGAAGTTCGGATTGGACCTATTACAAGAGCTCGTGCGAAGCTACTTAAACAACAGGTGAACTTGTTCCTAAACGATACTTTGATTGATGAGAACTTTATACTGCCTAAGTCTTGTTATTTATGTATCATCAGGTATAAAGAGGAGACAAGCATCGCACGAGGAGGAGAGGAGCAGCTGGACGTGAAGAAGGACGTCAAAATGGACGTGGAGCTGGACATGGAGCTGGACATGAAGAAATCCCATGGACGCGCGAGGGAGGAGCGGGAGGCGTGCGCGAGAAGGGAAGACGCAGTCCAGGCCGGCCCAGTACCCGGTCAGACCGGCCGCCACGCCCGGTCCGTGGCCCGGTTCAACCGGGCGGCACGCCGGCCGCACCCCGGCGCCAACCGGACGATCTGCTGACGCAGACCGGGCAGGGTACTGAGCCGAAATCAGCCCGTCCGGTCGGCACCCGGTCTCTGGCCAGCTTTCGACCGGCCAGCCCGGTCCCAGGCCCGATCGACCAGCCCCAAGACCGGCCGTGTCCGAGTCTATCTCGACCAGATCTATTCTGGGTCGGTTATTTTCGTACTTTTTCGGCCTGAGGTCGTCCCGGACACTTATATAAGTGCCCAGGACGCCCCACAAGTTGCTTTAGACCACGGATAAACCCTAGTTCTTAGTTATTTGCTATGCAAAACTATTGAATCCCCTACACCATATTGCTTGATATTGTGTAGATCTGAAAGTCTTGTGTGATCTGTTGTTCCATTGGGAATTAGAAGGTTGCAACTTACCGCTTCGTGGTCGGCGGCTACGTGAGCAAGTGTGTGGAGTTGCGAATATCTTGCAGGGTTGAGAGCTGTTGCATTGGCGACAGGGACCAATCGAGAGATCTCGTTGTGTCATACAAGTTATCATCCACTTCATCAAGTTATCTCCGCTGCAATCACCCCCGTGATCATCATCACCACCATTGCTTACTGAGAAGATCGGGCCACCCCTTATCATCTTGGTATCAGATTCTCGGGTTCCCTCGGTAAGCCATCCACAATCCACCCCATAGTTGAGTTGTGAGTGTTTCCTATCCAGAAAAGGCCAAAAATATTAGGGTTAGGGTTTGCCATAGCCTTAGATTGCACTAATTTCAAGTTTTAGTTATTTTCGTAGTTGTTTTTACGTATCTTTTTCTTGCATCTAGTATTGTTAGGGTTTAAGTCTCCTTTATCATATAGTTTAAGTTTTGTTAATCCGAGTCCACATAGCGTACAGTGTGCTTGTTCTCATCCATAGACACAGCCTATCGATATACGTGACTAGGAACTTCCCCAGAAGAGACTAGTTTTACCGCTCGACAGGCTGCTCGTTAGGGTTTTGGTGATTTGCATATCTTGTTGGCCGTGTTATCAAGGAGTTGAGTCATAAAATAAATAAAAAAGAAAATTGAAAAGAAGTAAAAAGAGCTACATAGCTGCGTTACAAAAAGAAAATAAAAAAAAGTGAAGTACTAGTAGAATCAAGTGAAGGCCTAAGTTTTATTTATTGCACCCGTAGTTGAGCAATCTTGTGCCTGCTTCGTTGAGCTTTGCTAGTGTCTCTCGAGTGCATTGCAACCTTTTCTCCATATAGTTGCATTGTCACATTTATCGCCTCGTGTGAGTATCATTGGTTGTCTACGGTCAGCGCTAGAGCTTGTTATTGGTGCAAATAGGTAGCCTACCTACAGCCCCACATATATCCTGTTTTGTCGTGTGGTTTGTTCTTATACCCTTGATATTCGCTTCGCTACATCCGTGCACTAGTTGTTACTACAAGTGGTAAGCAACATTAATTTACTTTGGAACGGTAAGATTTCCTTTTCTTATCAGTTTTTGAGCGAGTTGTGAGAGTACCACCATATATTTTTGATTTAGTGCACTAACCTACTAATCATGTCTGCTAGTGATCATAAAATTGTTAACCAGGAAAACAAGAGTGCTGCAGATATCATCACATGGAGGGAGTTTGAAGCTCTTCGTAATGAGATGCGACGTGAATTCCGCATTCAGGATGATGAGCTGAGGAAAGATGTCACCGAGATCAACCAAAAGTTGGATGCTACTAATGAAACCGTCACTGCAATGGCTGATCAAGTGACAGACATCCAGCGTACTCTTCGAACTTTGACAATGTCTGTTGAGAATCTTACAAATCAACAGCGACAACAACATGAAGACGCTGATGAAGTACCTGGTCGTGGAGATCGTCCTCGTGGTTGGGCTCCACTTGGCCTCAATGGTCATGGACGTGATGAGGGAGATGGATTGGGTAAGCCTAAGTTCTCCATACCCAAGTTTGAAGGAGGAGCTGATGTTGAAGAATACCTCACTTGGGAGCTCAAGATTGAGAAGTTGTGGAATTTACATCCACATTACACTGAAGATAGGAAGATCAAGCTTGCTTCTTCCGAATTTGATGGTTATGCATTGCGTTGGTGGGATGCACTTGTTCGTAATCGACACGCAGATGGTGAGGCTGAAATTGTCACGTGGTGTGCTATGAAGGAAGCGATGAATTCTCGTTTTGTGCCCACTAATTATTTGCGTACAATATATGATAAGTTGACCTTATTGAGGCAAGGTGTGAAGACTGTTTATGAATACTACATGGAGATGGAGTTGCTTATGCAGCGTGGCCGTGTCCGTGAGTCTCTAGAGATGACAATGCAGCGTTTTCTCAACGGTTTGAAGTATGATATCAAAGGCATTGTTCGTCACTACAGTTACACCAATATGAATCAATTGTTACATCATGCAAGAGAAGCTGAATCACAGTTGGCTGAAGAAGCAAAGGTCAAAGGACGAGCTACGGGAGCTGGGTGTTTCACACCCCGCGTGGCCCCACCTGCGACGCCGGCGCCATTGACGCGCTCGACACCTTACTCTATTCCGCCTAGCAAGCCGGTCTCCAATGTGTCTAACACAAAGAAGTCTGAATCTGCTGCAAGTACGAGTGGCTATAACATGTCTACTACGCACAATCGTGATATGGCTTGTCATACATGTGGTGGCAAAGGTTACTTCAAGAGAGATTGTCCTAACCGCAAAGTCATGATTATCAATAAGGACAATGAGTATGAAACTGGAGATGATGTTGATCCTAATGCTCCAGAAGATGATGACTATGACACTGATGGTGAAGATGCATATCCGTCTGATGCTCGCACCATTGTTGTGTCGCAGCGTGCTCTTAATGCATTGCCTAGTGCATCTACTCAGCGCTGCAATTTGTTCCAAACAAAGGCTTTAGTTGGTCCTGACAAGACTTGCAAGGTCATTATTGATGGCGGGAGTTGCCGCAATTTCGCAAGCAAGGAGTTGTGTACTAAGCTGAAGTTGCAGTATCTACCGCACCCGCATCCATACTATATTCAGTGGTTGAGCGACAATGGTGAGATGAAGGTAAACCACATGGTGCGTGTTGAATTTGCTATTGGACCGTATAAGGATGCCATTGACTTTGATGTGGTTCCTATGATGGTGTGTCACCTACTATTGGGTCGGCCTTGGCTATATGACCGTTCTGTGCAACACAATGGTCGCGCCAATACATATCACTTGGAGTTCAAGGGCAAGAAAATTAACTTACAGCCTATGACACCACAGCAAATTGTCAATGAATCTCGTCAGAAAGTTGAAATAAACTTGGAGGATGCTTCTTTAGATAGGCGAGAGAATTGTAATGTTGTGAGTAATATAACGAAAAATGAGAGAGTGAATTCCTTAGTCTCATTAGCCACCAAAGAAGACATGAGAGAATTGAGTGAGGATCCTTCGGCCATGCCTCTTGTGCTCTTGTACAGGGGTCAGTTTTGGTTTCTAACGACATGACCCCTCTTCCTTTTGGTGTTCCTAATGTTTTGCAAGAATTTGGTGACGTGTTTCCGGAAGAAGTACCCGCAGGAATTCCACCATTGTGAGGTATTGAGCATCAAATCGACTTGATTCCCGGAGCGTCGCTACCCAATCGGGCACCATATAGAACGAACCCCAAAGAAACGAAGGAGATACAGAAGAAAATACAAGCGCTACTTGACAAAGGTTATATCCGCATAAGCCTTAGTCCTTGTGTTGTTCCTGTTATTCTAGTTCCTAAGAAAGATGGTACATGGCGTATGTGCGTAGATTGTAGAGCTATAAACAACATTATTATTCGATATCGTCATCCTATTCCCCGTTTAGAGGATATGTTAGATGAATTGAGTGGTGCTGCTGTGTTCTCTAAAATTGATTTGCGTAGTGGTTATCATCAAATTAGGATGAAAGAAGGGGATGAGTGGAAAACCGCCTTTAAAATAAAATTTGGTTTATATGAGTGGTTAGTAATGCCTTTTGGTTTGACTAATGCACCTAGCACTTTCATGAGACTGATGAACCATGTTTTGTGTGAATTTATTGGCAAATTTGTGGTTGTGTATTTTGATGACATATTGATCTACAGCCACAATGAATCCGATCATACTATACATATTCGACATGTTTTGCAAGTGTTACGTGATAATAAACTCTATGGTAATCTTGAGAAGTGCATATTTTGCAAAGATAAGATCATATTTCTGGGTTATGTTGTCTCTCGGCATGGAGTAGAAGTAGATGTGTCTAAAATTGAAGCTATTCAAAATTGGCCTACTCCGATGAATGTGAGTCAAGTTAGAAGTTTTCATGGTCTAGTTGGATTTTATAGAAGATTTGTGCCCAACTTCAGTACTATTGCTGCACCTTTGAATGACTTGACTAAAAAGGGTGTAATTTTTGAGTGGGGCGCAGCCCAAGATCATGCTTTTGATGAACTTAAGAGATTGTTAACTTCTGCACGGTTGCTTGCACTTCCTGATTTCAATAAGCAATTTGAGATTGAATGTGATGCTAGTGGTATTGGAATTGGTGGTGTGTTGATGCAAGAGGGTCACCCAATTGCATATTTTTCTGAGAAATTATCTGGTGCTAAGTTGAACTATCCTATATATGATAAAGAATTGCATGCTTTAATTAGAGTTCTTGAGATTTGGCAATATTACTTGTGGCCAAAAGAATTTATCATACATTCTGATCATGAAGCTTTGAAATATCTGAAAGCTCAATCTACTTTGCATAAGCGTCTTGCTAAGTGGGTCGAGTTCATTGAGTCTTTTCCATACATTATTAAGCATAAGAAGGGAAAGAAAATATTCTTGTTGATGCTCTATCTAGGAAGAATATGCTATTAACTCAACTTGATGTTAAAATTCCTGGATTAGAAGTACTATGTGATTTCTATGCTACTGATCATAATTTTGCTGAACCATATCGCTTATGTGCTCTTGGTAAAGCATGGGAAATATATCACACACATGACGGGTTCTTGTTTCGAGCTAACAAACTATGTATTCCAGAATCATCTGTACGTTTGCTTTTAGTGCAGGAATCACATGCTGGAGGTTTGATGGGTCACTTTGGGCGTGAGAAGACGCTACTCATGCTAGCTGACCACTCTTATTGGCCAAAGATGAGGCGGGATGTGGGCAGATATGTGAAGAGGTGCATTACTTGCAACAAGTCCAAGTCCAAGCTGAAGCCTCACGGTTTGTATACTCCTTTACCGGCACCTACTACACCTTGGGAGGATATTAGTATGGATTTTGTGTTGGGTTTGCCACGTACTAAGAGAGGCCATGATTCTATATTTGTGGTAGTGGACAGATTTTCTAAGATGTCACACTTTATTGCCTGCCACAAAAGCGATGATGCGTCGCATATTGCTAACCTGTTTTTCAGGGAGGTTGTACGTCTACATGGAGTCCCGAAGACTTTTGTTTCTGATCGTGACGTGAAGTTTATGAGCTACTTCTGGAAGACGCTGTGGAGAAAGCTGGGACGAAGCTACTTTTCAGTACCACTTGTCATCCACAAACCGATGATCAAACTGAAGTGGTGAATAGAACATTGTCACAACTATTGAGATCCATGATCAAGAAGAACCTGAAAGAGTGGGAAGAGTGTTTGCCGTATGTGGAGTTTTCTTATAACAGGGCGGTACATTCTACCACGGAGCTGTGTCCTTTTGAAGTGGTGTATGGTTTTAAACCCATTACTCCACTTGACTTGTTGCCTTTTCCCATACATGAGAGAGTTAATATGGAGGCATCCAAGAGGGCAGATTTTGTACGGAAGATACATGTGAAGACTAAACAGTTAATAGAGAAGAAAGGCAAGAGCAATGCTGCAAGGATGAATAAGAAGCGCAAAGAGATGTTGTTCAAGCCTGGTGATATGGTCTGGGTACATTTTCGTAAGGATAGGTTCCCGAAGCTACGGAAGTCCAAGTTGCTTCCTCGTGGTGCTGGTCCTTACAAAGTGCTTGTCAAGATCAATGATAATGCATACTCGATAGATCTTCCACTTGATGAGTTTGGTGCCAGTAATTCTTTCAATGTTGCTGATTTGACACCATATGACGGAGAAGACCTTGGAGCGTCGAGGTCGACGCCTTTTGAAGGGGGGAGATGATGAGGACATCCCTACCTCACTACTACCTCCGTCATTACCAACTGAAGATGAACCTGCTGTGAAGCTCAAGTCCAATGAAGTTCGGATTGGACCTATTACAAGGGCTCATGCGAAGCTACTTAAACAACAGGTGAACTTGTTCCTAAACGATACTTTGATTGATGAGAACTTTATACTGCCTAAGTCTTATTATTTATGTATCATCAGGTATGAAGAGGAGACAAGCATCGCACGGGGAGGAGAGGAGCAGATGGACGTGAAGAAGGACGTCAAGATGGACGTGGAGCTGGACATGGAGCTGGATATGAAGAAATCCCATGGACGCGCGAGGGAGGAGCGGGAGGCCTGTGCGAAAAGGGAAGACACAGTCCAGGCCGGCCCAGTACCCGGTCAGACCGGCCGGCGTGTACGGTCCCTAGCCCGGTCCGACCGGGCGGCACGCCAGCCGCACCCCGGCGCCAACCGGACGATCTGCTGACGCAGACCGGGCGGGGCACTGAGCCGAAATCAGCCCGTCCAGTCGGCACCCGGTCTCTGGCCCGGTTTCGACCGGCCAGCCCGGTCCCAGACCCGGTCGACCGGCCCCCAGACCGGCCGTGTCCGAGTCTGTCTCGACCAGATCTATTCTGGGTCGGTTATTTTCGTACTTTTTCGACCTGAGGTCGTCCCGGACGCTTATATAAGTGCCCAAGATGCCCCACAAGTTGCTTTAGACCACGTTTAAGATAAACCCTAGTTCTTAGTTGTTTGCTATGCAAAACTATTAAATCCGCTACACCATATTGCTTGATATTGTGTAGATCTGAAAGTCTTGTGTGATCTGTTGTTCCATTGAGAATTAGAAGGTTGCAACTTACCGCGTCGTGGTCGGCGGCTACGTGCGCAAGTATGTGGAGTTGCGAATATCTTGCAGGGTTGAGAGATGTTGCATTGGCGACAGGGACCAATCGAGAGATCTCGTTGCGTCATACAAGTTATCATCCACTTGATCAAGTTATCTCCGCTGCAACCACCCCGTGATCATCATCACCACCGTTGCTTACTGAGAAGATCAGGCCAGCCCTTATCACGGTGTCTGATGGCAGCTGAGAGAGGTCGCTCATTGTGAGAGAGGAGAGGAGAGATGAATGGCGCTGGCCGTTGTAGATCGGAAAGCACGTGCGTAAGGGTCTTATTGAGCGCGTATGAATGGCGGCGCAGATATTGAAGAGAGCGGCGGTTGCTCTTCCGCGGATTTCGCGGTCCATTACGACGGTTCGCGCGTCGATTAAGGCGGTTGCCACTGCGATGGTTCCCCTTCCCGGCAATTGCATCGTCGCTAGGTAGGTGGCGGTTGAACGTCCGTTCGTGAGTCGCTGACACGTCGGGCCCGCATCTCCTCGCCTCGCTTCTCGTTGTGTCCGGCGTGCCCGGAGCGTCCCCTGTAGCGGAGACGGGTTCGGGGCACCTGACACCGTATTGGGCCGCACCGGATGAAAAGGGACTTTGGGACGCGTGGCTGGGAACGATTTTTGTCCGACGCATCCCAAATCCCTTTGGAGGCCGCTTGGGGGACGCGACTGAATATGCTCTAAAACCTTTTTTTAAAGGGAACCAGTTGGTTTTGCCTTAGTGATGCCGAACATATTTCCTTATCATCACATTAACCGACATGAGAAAGCGCTTGGGTTAGTACCTTACTTGGTGCTAGCTTAGGACCCATGGTGTAAGTAGACTACACACGTGCGGTGAATGACTGTATCATCCTTTGTACGACTTTGCATATGCAAGCAAGGAACATTGGACACATAACGATGTCCCAAGTTGAAAATGTAGTGCATATATCCCCTTGTAGAGTTTCCACACATCTTGATTATCAATTACTCCGTATCATTTAATAGTGGTTAGCGAACATTAAAGGCAGCTCCTCAGAGGGGTTCCTTCGTTAGATGGCAATCACTATAGATTGGGGTATTTTGATCGACTCTCAGGAACAGAACAGATGTAAGAAGAGTGATATCAAAGTCAAAACTATTAAAATGATTAGAACGCTATTATGGCACTAAAGATCATTGCCTCGTTCATTGTCTATAGACACTCTATATATATGAGGTCCAAGCAAATTGCATATTCTCCTAAAACTTGAGATCGAAGGAAATATTGTTCTTTTTTGCTTGAATCAAGTGGAATCGATGGTGACACAATGGGAAATCGAAAAAAATCTAGATAAACCCCTTAAGTATTGGGTTTGGGACGCCAAATCCCCCTAAGTTTGGATTGGGGCACTTAACCCTCTAAGTATGAAATACAAGGCAAGAGAGTGGATTCTGTAACCGGGTGTATACGTGAGCACGCGTTTGTTACCGTTGGATGTATATCAGCACCGTTGGATCAACTAACATCCGATAAACGTCCGTTTGTGCTGTGTTCTCACGTCCTCCTCCACAGCCCACACCACCGCCACTCACATCATTAGATAAAACCAAAATTGGGCAGAGCGCGCGCAGTGACACGCCACTGCGAGGCAGGTCAGCAGGTGGGTCGAAGGCGATGCCGGACGCAGCGTGACGAACGCTCACTCGCTCAGTTGGGCAGAGCGCGCGCAGTAACACGCCACTGCGAGCTACCACGACCTCGTCCGTTCCGCCGAGTCGCGCAGGAGCAGCGCGGCCAGGTCGCCGTTGCGCGCGGCCAACGAGCAGCGTGTCCGGCGGCGACGGTGGCGGTCTGGAGCAGCAGCAGACGTACGGGCGGGGGTTGCTGCTGATGGCCGCGCCGGGGTCACGCGCCGCCGAGCACAACCAGAAGCGGCGGCCCCTGTCCGCCGATCTGCTCCAGAACTGCGACCTGCTGCCTCCGGCCAAGCTCTTCGGCCCACCAGAACCCCCACGGATCGCCACCAGCCTCGCCAGGCACGGCTGCAGGTACCGCCACCGCCCAACTCGCCGCCCGTTCCCCTCGCCTTCTCGTTCGGTTCTGATCCCGCGCCACCACGCGCGCACAGGCTGGTTCTGGTGGGCGACGAGGGCGCCCTAGCCGCCACGGCGGAGGAGGCGCGGCGCTGTGCCGGCGGAGGAGCGGCGGCCGTCGCGGTGGTGGGTCTGGACTTCGAGGCCTGCGACGAGACGGCGGCCGGCGCGGCGGTGGAGGCCGCGTGGCGCTGCTTCGGGGACGGCCTCGACGCCCTGGTGAACTGCTGCTCCTACGAGGGTATGAACTGACACTGTGATGGTGCCCATGCCCAAGCCTAAATGATTCTTCAGTATTTTCATTTAATCTTTCAGTCAGCTTCAGCTTGTATGTGATCCATTAATTACACTGCTGATCCCCTTTCAACCATTCAAATTTCCTTGGCTTCATGAGTAGGGGAAGTGCAAGATTGCCTCAGCATAACTGAAGACGAGTACGAGAAGACCATGAAAATCAATGTAACCACACCATGGTTTCTCATCAAGGCGATCGCAAAGAGGTTCCGGGACGCGCAATCCGCTGGATCTATAGTGTGCTTAACACAGATCATCGGGGCCGAGAGAGGATTGTACCCAGGCGCTGCGGCATACGGCATACGGCGGGCGCCAGCAACGGCGGCCTGGCCGCGCTGCTCCTGCGCGACTCAGCAGCGCTATCCGCGCACCGACGGTGGGTCATGATGCTCGAGGCCGAGAACTCCGTGCTCAGGGCGGGAGGAGCCCCGCCGGCGCGGACCCGGGGGAGGGCGAGGACGGCTCGGTGGGGGTGGCCGCCGCGTGGTGGGTGGCGCTCGCGGTCTGCGGTGGCGTGATTTGTCGTTAAAGGCGACGGGCTTCAGGTCCGGCCCGACGACGAGGAGATGACCCCGTCTATTTTCCTCTTATTATCTTTTGTATTTTCTATATAAATCTTTATCTTTCTAGAAATACACTTTCGATCCCAAATATTTTAAAATATGTTCCTGCTACACAAAGGTGTGGATGAAGGCTTAGTTATCATCTCACGGCAAAACTAACACCGTTTGGACACGTGTCAGTCTCTCACCGCGTGCTCACGTATACACCCGGTCACCAGGCTTCATCCGTACAAGGCAAATTCCCCCTTCCAACCACTGATGGTAGTTTTGTTAGGTGTTTTGGTCAACATGGATCGTGGTTTTAGCCTGCAAGGCAAGAAAATTAGCCTTGTCATGTGCACTGTCGACGTTCCCTTCGTCATGCTGATGTTCTCTATCCACTCCTGCCACTGCTGGCTCGCCGTCTACCTCTCTGGGACCTAGTGCCTCGTTCCCGCCCATCTCCCCTTCTTCTCCGATTTGGCAACTGTCTTCGTGGTGAACAAATAGATGTCATGGGCAGGTTTAAGTTGGGTCCAATGTGTCCCGGAGGATCCGGAGGAGGGAGAGATGAAGAACACACACACACACGCGCGCACACACAGCCGCGCGCACACACATAGACATACAAACATACACACACAAACACACACACGCACACACACACGCACACACACACATACCCGCACACACACATTCACGTGCACCCCCCCCCCCCCCGCGCTCATGCAGGTTCGAGAACTCGTGAGTGGTGAAATCGTTGGATCGTCCCGTGCAAGGGAGTCGTACCTCCCCTTATATAGTGCAGAGATAGGTTACAAGGTGAAACTCTAGCATGGGCAAGCAATATCTTGAGGATATTTTCCTACGTATGCCCTTTGGCTTGTAGCTTTGACCCTGTCTCGTAATGTATTCTTTGTTATGGCCTCCTGGCACTGTGGCGCTGACCACTGTAGCTCCGACTACTGTATACCCTTCGTCATCGGCATGCTCTTCCCCCTCTAGGAATGAAGCGCTAGCCTTCGTCATGAAGAGATCCTCCGTATCTCCTCCACGTCTGCAGTGGCACGACCGGATCTTGGACCTTGGGGATGAGCATATGACCGTTTTTCCTATGTCGGCATCCCTGTACCGGCACACGTAAAGTATGCCGGTACTCCATCCCATAATTCATCTACTGAATTTGCGCATAAGTTTCTCATACCAAGTTGGCTCATGCCGGCATACTTCTTATACCAACATAAGGATTCCGGCTTTCCTCTAAACCGGTGGACCTGTAATCCGGTCAACACTCGATTCACCATTGTGTCGAATTCCGGCATACCTCTTTAATCCAGCATACTTGCATTATGCCGGCTAACTAAGCCCAAACTTAACCTACCAGGGGTCATCCCCCGACAGAAACTTCGTCTCCGTATCTCTGTCCCAGACCCAAGTGTGCACGCCATGGCTGCCCGCCACCGTGCCAAGGCCGCGCACATCTGCGGCCGCTGCTTTGCACAAGCACCACGGACATGCACGTCCGTGTATCTATGCACCACTCCAGCTTCTCGAGCACACAGGCAGTACCTCCTGTTTTGGGTTGCCATCATCGGCTTCATTTTCCGCCGTGCTCCCTGCCGCCTCCTTTATCTTTGCTTTGCATCACCAGACAAGCTGGCCTAAGGCATCCATCAATTCAACATGCAACACCACAAATCACGTCGGGATCCATCACCTCACCTTTCTGGAAGGGTCTCATGCATGTTAAAGAGGACTTCTTCAAGAGAGGTTTTTTTCAGAGTGGGGAATGGAACATCTGTTAGGTTTTGGAAGGATGTGTGGATGGGAGATACTTTTTTATCTCATCAATATCCTGCTTTATATAACATTGTTCAACATAAGAATGTGTTAGTTTCGACTGTACTTGCAACTGAACCTATCAATATTTGTTTTAGAAGAGGTTTGAATGACAATAAATGGGTACAATGGTTACATCTATGGCAACGACTTATTACAATTAGTCTAACATCTGAACTTGCTAAATTTATTTGGAAGCTTACTGATTCGGGTACTTTTTCAGGTAAGTCTATGTACCTTGATTGGATGAATGTGCATGCTATTTATCTTCGTAAATATTTATGCAAGTTAAAGATCCATTTGAAAATCAAAAAAATTATGTGGTTCATGAGCAATAAGGTGCTCTTAACTAAGAACAATCTAGCTAAATGGAAGTGGAAAGGATGTCAAAAGTGTTGTTTTGTGATTCCATGGAAACCGTTAATCATTTGTTTATCCATTGCCCTTTTGCGAAGATAATATGGCGAATGATGTACCTTACATATAACATTCTGCCACCAGCTAATATTACTAATATGTTTGGTATATGGCTGAATGGTGTGAAGAAAGATGACAAAAAAAAATAAGAATTGGTGTGTCAGCCATTTGTTGGGCTATTTGGAGGATTAAAAATGATATTATCTTTAACAAGCAAATTGGAACTATTTTTTTGCAGGTTATCCGGCGAGCTGCTCATTCAATTCAGCAATGGGTTTTCCTTCTCCTGATGGAGCAACGGGAGAGTATGGTTATTGGATGCAACCGGATGCTAGTGGTTGCTCGGGACTTCTTTTTCCAGGCTAATGGGTGACGGCATCTTAATAGAATAGCAAATGCATAATTTTTCTGAGTGCCATATTTTCAGTTGGTTGATTCTTGTATCGACCCTAGCTTTTCCATGATTGTAATAAGTGATGATGAACTTTTCGTGATTTAATACTTTGTTTAATAAATATGCATCTATTGATGCAGAGGATGAGACTATATGCTCCTTTATCAAAAAAAAAAACCTCACTGACCAAAACCATCACAACACCATCAAATTAAGCCACCTACGAGAGCCACCAGTGCCCTTGTTCCCTTGCTCGCTAGATCGCGCACGCATCAAGCAAGCCAGTCGTGCCCTTGTTCCCTTGATCACACACGCTCGACACAACACCAACCCACCTACCAACTCACGTTGCGCGCGCACGCCACGCATCACCAGCATCTCCGTCCGCTCGAGCGCGCCCGCTTGCCCCGGCCACCTTTCATTTTTGCAGAGCCAGGCCGATCCAGTACAGCTACAGCAGCTGCGGCCAGCGTCCCTGCCCGCCTCGGATTCCTCGCACGCGGATGTAAGTACATCTCCAACGGGGCGATCCAAACCGCGTCCGTGCGTCTGGATGGGTCGAGCCGAACAAAAACGCGGCCCAGCGCGCGGTCCCATCCCTAATGGCCGCGGCGTCCGGGACGATCCAAACCCGGCCCAAATCTGGGACGAGTTTGCGTGACCGCGGACGCCGAATGCTGGCCGCTCGCGTCCTCCCCTTGTCCGCCCCTGGCCCGCCTGTCTGTCTCCCAAAACACAAATCCCTCGCACACATCTCCCGCCGCTCCGCCGCCAGCCAAGGACCGGCGATTTGTGAGCGGCGTCGACGCCGGCCACCGTCGTCGAGACGCCGGCAAGCGGGGCGGAAGCATAGGTCGCGGCCCCGCGCTGCTTTCGCCGCTTCGTAGCAGAGTCGGAGGACGCCGTCGCCGACGCTGTTGTCCTCTCACCGTCGCGAGACCTCCCGCCGTTTAGCAGCTGCGCCGTTGCCGCCGGAGGTGAGCTCTCGTGCACCGTGTTTCCAGGCCGCAAGTCGGCCGGGACGGCCATTGCCTGCAGGTCCCTACGGACACATTGGATGGCCTCCGCCTGCGAGGTGTTCGATGAATGGACGATCTAAAATTTGTCCCTTTTCATCTGTAGATCATGGTGGACAGCGACGACGACTACTTCTTCAAGAACTTCATCGACACGTCGTCCGACGAGGACTCCGACGACGAATTTTTCACGGATGCTGCGCTGATCATCCACGAGCACATTGTCTCGCAGATCCCCGTGCACCGGGGGTCCTTGCCGGGCGCGCGGCCGCCTTGGACCGCAAAAGAGAACGCGGCCACGACCAGCTCTTCACCGACTACTTCCAACCCAAGGCATTGTTCACGCCGGCCCTGTTTCGCCGGCGTTTTCGGATGTCCATGCCGTTGTTCCGCCGGATAATGGATAGCGTCAAGCTCTACGACGACTACTTCTGCGCGAAAGTGGATGCAATTAGCAAGGTAGGCCTCTCTTCGTACCAGAAATGCACGGCAGCTATTAGGATGCTCGCATATGGCGTTGCCGGTGATTTCGTAGATGAGTACACGCGCATGAGTGAGTCTACCGGCTTGGAAGCGATGTACAGGTTCTGCAGAGCAGTGATCGGTTCGTTCGGAGAACAGTCCCTCCGGCAACCTACTGTAGAGGACACAGCTCGTCTGTTGTCAATCAACGCTTCCATGGGGTTTCCTGGGATGCTTGGCAGCATAGACTGCATGCACTGGGAGTGGAAGAACTGCCCCTTTGGTTGGCAGGGGCATACAGCGGTCATTCTGAGGGGTGCACAGTCATTCTTGAAGCTGTTGCTTCACAGGATACATGGATTTGGCACTCATTCTTCGGAATGGCTGGCTCGCACAATGACATCAATGTGCTGCAGCGCTCTCCGGTGTTTGATAGACTAGCGTACGGTCAGTCCCCTGATGTGGATTTTGAGATCAATGGCCACCACTACACCAAGGGGTACTACCTTGTTGATGGTATCTATCCACCTTGGGCTACACTCGTAAAGACAATCCGAAAACCCAACTCAGAGCAGGAGGCAAGGTTTGCCAAAGAGCAAGAGGCAGCCCGGAAAGATGTCGAGCGGGCGTTTGGTATCCTCCAAGCTCGTTGGGCTATCGTCCGACACCCTGCCAGAGCCTGGGATGTGCAAACTCTGTGGGAGGTGATGACCGCTTGTGTAATCATGCATAACATGATTGTTGAGGTGGAGCGGGATGATTCACTCTTTGATAATGATTGGGAGGGCCATGGAGAGTTGGTTACTCCCGAAGGTGGTCCAGCATCATTCCAGAACATTCTTCATGCACACCATGAAATTCGAGATCTAGCTGTACACAACCAGCTGCAGGCTGATTTGATCGAGCACATGTGGCAGCATGTAGGCAACAATGCTGCAAACAACAATGGTGATGGAAATCTCGAAGCCTAAAGCATTTGTAACGTTTTTACATGTTATTTGAATAATATTTTATCATTGATTGCGTGGACAATGTACTGTGTTATAAATTTTGAGCATTTGAAACATTTTCTATAATTTATTTGACGTTTATAGCCAATTTACAAGCAAAATCATACAATACGGGGGCGCGACCCATTTTCTGCAGCGTTGGGCGCACCGCGCGACCCAAACGGACGCGCGGACGCGGGGCTCCGTCCGCGTGTCCGGTCGGCCACCCAAACGGCCCAAAACGGACGGTCCAGGCGCGTCCGTTTGGGTCGCGCGGTTGGAGATGCCACCCTAGGATCCAAACGGATAGTCGCGAACGTCCAGTTTTGATCGTTTGGGTCAGCCTCCGGACACGCGGATAGTCGCGAACGTCCGTGCCTCATTTTCATTCCCAACGCTGCCTGCGACCCATTTCTGCTAGTACTAGTTCATCACAGGCGAGGATGAGCTCGTCGCAGCGCACGCCCTGGCTACGGAGGAACGCAGGGCAATGAAGGAGATATGCCCTAGAGGCAATAATAAAGTGGTTATTATTTAAATCTTTATGTTTATGATAAATGTTTATATATCATGCTATAATTGTATTAACCGAAACATTAGTACATGTGTGATATGTAGACAAACAAAAAGTCCCTAGTATGCCTCTTAACTAGCTTGTTGATTAATAGATGATTAGTTTCATAATCATGAACATTGGATGTTATTAATAACAAGGTTATATCATTGTATGAATGATGTAATGGACACACCCAATTAAGCGTAGCATAAGATCTCGTCATTAAGTTATTTGCTACAAGCTTTCGATACATAGTTACCTAGTCCTTATGACCATGAGATCATATAAATCACTTCTACCGGAAAGGTACTTTGATTACACCAAACGCCACTGCGTAAATGGGTGGTTATAAAGGTGGGATTAAGTATCCGGAAAGTATGAGTTGAAGCATATGGATCAACAGTGGGATTTGTCCATCCCGATGACGGATAGATATACTCCGGGCCCTCTCGGTGGAATGTCGTCTAATGTCTTGCAAGCATATGAATAAGTTCATAAGAGACCACATACCACGGTACGAGTAAAGAGTACTTGTCAGGAGACGAGGTTGAACAAGGTATAGAGTGATACCGAAGATCAAACCTCGGATAAGTAAAATATCGCGTGACAAAGGGAATTGGTATCGTATGTGAATGGTTCATTCGATCACTAAAGTCATCGTTGAATATGTGGGAGCCATTATGGATCTCCAGATCCCGCTATTGGTTATTGGTCGGAGTGAGTACTCAACCATGTCCGCATAGTTCACGAACCGTAGGGTGACACACTTAAAGTTGGATGTTGAAATGGTAGAACTTGAATATGGAATGGAGTTCGAATATTTGTTCGGAGTCCCGGATGAGATCCCGGACATCACGAGGAGTCCCGGAATGGTCCGGAGAATAAGATTCATATATAGGAAGTCATTTTACGTGAATTAAAATGATCCGAAAGGTTCTATGGAAGGTTCTAGAAGGTTCTAGAAAAGTCCGGAAGAAACCACCAAGGAAGGCGGAGTCCCGGTGGGACTCCACCTCCCATGGCCGGCCAACCCTAAGGGGGAGGAGTCCCAGGTGGACTCCCCAAGGGGGCTGGCCACCCCCTCCCAAGGAAGGTGGGATTCCCACCTCTACTGGGAGTCCTAGCTTGGGTAGGTTTCATGTGTTATGGAAGGTTTTGGTTTGGGGTCTTATTCGAAGACTTGTAGACCAACTCTTGGGTGTTCCACCTATATAATGAGGGCCAAGGGGAGGGGGCCGGCCACCCCAAGCACCACAAGGTGGCCGCACCACTAGATGGCCGGCTCCCCCCTCTCCCCAAACCCTAGCCGCCCCACTACTCCTTCTTCTCCGCACGCTTAGCGAAGCTCCGCCGGGATTCTCCACCGCCACCGACACCACGCCGTCGTGCTGTCGGATTCAAGAGGAGCTACTACTTCCGCTGCCCGCTGGAACGGGGAGGTGGACATCGTCTTCATCAACAACCGAACGTGTGACCGAGTACGGAGGTGCTGCCCGTTCGTGGCGCCGTGATCAAGATCTTCTACGCGCTTTTGCAAGCGGCAAGTGAACGTCTACCGCAGCAACAAGAGCCTCATCTTGTAGGCTTTGGAATCTCTTCAAGGGTGAGACTCGATAATCCCCTCGTTGCTACCGTCTCCTAGATTGCATCTTGGCTTGGATTGCGTGTTCGCGACGTTAGGAAATTTTTTGTTTTCTATGCAACGTTATCCTACAGTGGTATCAGAGCCGTGTCTATGCATAGATGGTTGCACGAGTAGAACACAATGGTTTTTTGGGCGTTGATGCTCTTGTTATCTTTAGTTTGAGTACTTTGCATCTTTGTGGCATAGTGGGATGAAGCGGCTCGAACTAACTTTACATGACCGCGTTCATGAGACTTGTTCCTCGTTCGACATGCAACTTGTATTGCATAAGAGGCTTTGCGGGTTTCTGTCTCTCCTACTATAGTGAAGATTCAATTTACTCTTCTATTGAAAACATTAGTATCAACGTTGTGGTTCATGTTCGTAGGTAGATTAGATCTCTCTCGAAAACCCTAAACCACGTAAAATATGCAAACCAAATTAGAGACGTCTAACTTGTTTTTGCAGGGTTTGGTGATGTGATATGGCCATAATGTGATGATGAATATGTATGAGATGATCATTATTGTATTGTGGCAACCGGCAGGAGCCTTATGGTTGTCTTTAAATTTCATGTTGAGTAGTATTTCAAAGTAGTTGTAATAGTTGCTACATGGAGGACAATCATGAAGACGGCGCCATTGACCTTGACGCTACGCCGACGATGATGGAGATCATGCCCGAAGATGATGGAGATCATGTCCGTGCTTTGGAGATGAAGATCAAAGGCGCAAAGACAAAAAGGGCCATATCATATCACATATGAACTGCACGTGATGTTAATCCTTTTATGCATCTTATTTTTCTTAGATCGCGACGATAGCATTATAAGATGATCCCTCACTAAAATATCAAGATAATAAAGTGTTCATCCTTAGTAGCACCGTTGCCAAGACTTGTCGTTTCGAAGCATCTCGTGATGATCGGGTGTGATAGAATCAACAAGTGCATACAACGGGTGCAAGACAGTTTTGCACATGCGGATACTAAGGTGGCCTTGACGAGCCTAGCATGTACAGACATGGTCTCGGAACACGTGATACCGAAAGGTAGAGCATGAATCATATGGTTGATATGATGAACACTTTGATTGTTCGCCATTGAAATCACACCTTGTCTCGTGATGATCGGACTTAGGTGCGGTGGATTTGGTTCGTGTGATCACTAAGACAATGCGAGGGATATTGTTTTGAGTGGGAGTTCACCTAGATTTTTAATTATGTTGAATTAAAATTTGAACTCAATTTGTCATAAACTTAGTCTAAACTTTTGCAAATATATGTTGTAGAGATGGCGTCCCCAATCAATTTTAACCAGTTCCTAGAGAAAGAAAAACTTAAGAGCAACGGTAGCAACTTCACCAACTGGTTCCGTCATGTGAGGATCTTCCTCTCTGGCGGAAATCTGCAATATGTGCTTGATGCATGATACGTCTCCGGCGTATCGATAATTTCTTGTGTTCCATGCCACATTATTGATGATATCTACATGTTTTATGCACACTTTATGTCATATTCGTGCATTTTCTGGAACTAACCTATTAACAAGATGCCGAAGTGCCAGTTGTTGTTTTCTGCTGTTTTTGGTTTCAGAAATCCTAGTAAGGAAATATTCTCGGAATTGGACGAAATCAACGCCCAGGGTCCTATTTTGCCACGAAGCTTCTAGAAGACCGAAGAGGAGACGAAGTGGGGCCACGAGGCGGCCAAACCCTAGGGCGGCGCGGCCTGGCCCTTGGCCGTGCCGACTCGTGGTGTGGGGCCCTCGTGTGGCCCCCGACCTGCCCTTCCGCCTACTTAAAGCCTCCGTCGCGAAACCCCCGGTACCGAGAGCCACGATACTGAAAACCTTCCGGAGACGCCGCCGCCGCCAATCCCATCTCGGGGATTCGGAGATCGCCTCCGGCACCTCGCCGGAGAGGGGATTCATCTCCCGGAGGACTCTACGCCGCCATGGTCGCCTCCGGAGTGATGAGTGAGGAGTCTACCCCTGGACTATGGGTCCATAGCAGTAGCTAGATGGTTTTCTTCTCCCCATTGTGCTTAATTGTCGGGTCTTGTGAGCTGCCTAACATGATCAAGATCATCTATCTGTAATTCTATATGTTGCGTTTGTTGCGATCCGATGAATAGAGAATACTATGTTATGTTGATTATCAATTTATGTCTATGTGTTGTTTATGATCTTGCATGCTCTCCGTTACTAGTAGATGCTCGGCCAAGTAGATGCTTGTAACTCCAAGAGGGAGTATTTATGCTCGATAGTGGGTTCATGTCTCCGTGAATGGGGGGAGTGATAGAAACCTCTAAGATTATGGATGTGCTGTTGCCACTAGGGATAAAACATTGGTGCTATGTTCGAGGATGTAGTTACTGATTACATTACGCGCAATACTTAATGCAATTGTTTGTTGTTAGCAACTTAATACTAGAGGGGGTTCGGATGATAACCTGAAGGTGGACTTTTTAGGCATAGATGCATGCTGGATAGCGGTCTATGTACTTTGTCGTAATGCCCAATTAAATCTCACAATACTCATCATAATATGTATGTGCATGGTCATGCCCTCTTTATTTGTCAATTGCCCAAGCTGTAATTTGTTCACCCAACATGTTGTTTATCTTATGGGAGAGACACCTCTAGTGAACTGTGGACCCCGGTCCAATTCTCTATACTCGAAATACAATCTCTCGCAATCTTGTTCTACCTGTTTTATGCAAACAATCATCATCCACACTATACATCTAATCCTTTGTTACAGCAAGCCGGTGAGATTGACAACCTCACTGTTTCGTTGGGGCAAAGTACTTTGGTTGTGTTGTGCAGGTTCCACGTTGGCGCCGGAATCTTTGGTGTTGCGCCGCACTACATCCCGCCGCCATCAACCTTCAACGTGCTTCTTGACTCCTACTGGTTCGATTAAACCTTGGTTTCTTACTGAGGGAAACTTGCCGATGTGCGCATCACACCTTCCTCTTGGGGTTCCCAACGGACGTGTCAACTGCACGCATCAATGCACCGCTAGGTGACCCTCCTGCAGAATATGAAACCGATGAAGTAAAAGCTGTTTACGAGACTCGGAAAACTCGGTACTCTCAAGTTCAGTGTGCCATCCTGTGCAGTCTGGAATCCGATCTTCAAAAACGTTTTGAGCACCACGATCCTCATGAGTTGATGAAAGAGCTGAAAGCTATTTTTGAGACTCATGCGGCCGTGGAATGCTATGAAGCATCGAAACATTTCTTCAGCTGTATGATGGAAGAAGGCAGCTCCGTTAGTGAGCACATGCTCGCCATGACCGGGCATGCGAAGAAACTTGGTGACTTGGGAATAGTGATTCCTAACAGACTGGGGATTAATCGTGTCCTTCAATCACTGCCATCAAGTACAAGAACTTTGTGATGAACTACAATATGCAGAACATGAACAAGGAGTTACCTGAACTCTTTGGCATGCTAAAAGCTGCTGAGATTGAGATCAAGAAAGAGCACCAAGTGTTGATGGTCAACAAGACCACCAGTTTCAAGAAACAGGGCAAGTCTAAGGGGTAATTCAAGAAGGGTGGCAAGAAAGCTGCCACGCCTCCTGTGAAACCTAAGAACGGCCCTAAGCCTGATGCTCGAGTGCTATTACTCGCAAGGAGAAGGGACACTGGAAGCGTAATTGCTCCAAGTATCTGGCTGATCTGAAGAGCGGCCTTGTCAAGAAGAAGAAGAAAGAAGGTATATATGATATACATGTTATAGATGTTTATCTCACTGGTTCTCGTTCTAGTACCTGGGTATTTGATACTGGTTCGGTTGCTCATATTTGTAACTCGAAACAGGAACTAAAGAATAAACGAAGACTAGTGAAAGATGAAGTGACGATGCGCGTTGGAAACGGATCCAAAGTCGATGTGATCGCTGTCGGCACACTTCCTCTACATCTACCTTCGGGATTAGTTTTAAGCCTAAATAATTGTTATTTTGTACCCGCGTTGAGCATGAACATTATATCCGGATCTTGTTTAATGCAAGACGGTTATTCATTCAAGTCTGAGAATAATGGTTGTTCTATTTTTATGAATAATATCTTTTATGGTCGAGCACCGGAAAAGAATGGCTTATTTCTGTTAGATCTCGATAGTAGTGATACGCATATACATAACATTGATGCTAAGCGAATTAAATTGAATGATAATTCTACTTATATGTGGCACTCGTCATCTTGGTCATATTGGAGTGAAACGCATGAAGAAACTCCATACTCGATGGATTACTTGAATCACTTGACTTTGAGTCACTTGATAGATGCGAAGCATGTCTAATGGGTAAAATGACTAAGACTCCATTTTTCGGTATGATGGAGCGAGCTACCGACTTATTGGAAATCATACATACCGATGTATGCGGACCAATGAGCGTAGCATCGCGCGGTGGTTATCGTTATGTTCTAACCTTCACGAGATGATCCGAGTAGATATGGGTATATCTATTTCATGAAACATAAATCCGAAACTTTCGAGAAGTTTAAGGAATTCCAAAGTGAAGTAGAAAATCAACGTAACAAGAAGATTAAATTTCTACGATCTGATCGTGGAGGTGAATATCTGAGTTATGAGTTAGCATGCATTTAAAGAAATGCGGAATACTTTCACAATTGACACCACCGGGAACACCACAACGAAACGGTGTGTCCGAACGTCGTAATCGAACTCTCTTAGATATGGTTCATTCTATGATGTCTCTTACTGGTTTGCCGTTATCTTTTTGGAGTTATGCATTAGAGACAGCCGCATTCACTTTAAATAGAGCACCATCAAAATCCATAGAAACGACACCGTATGAATTATGGTTTAATAAGAAACCTAAGCTGTCGTTCCCGAAAGTTTGGGGTTGCGAAGCCTATGTAAAGAAGTTACAACCGGACAAGCTAGAACCCAAAGCGGAGAAATGCGTCTTCATAGGATACCCTAAGGAAACTATAGGGTACACTTTCTATCACAAATCCGAAGGCAAAATCTTTGTTGCTAAGAACGGAACCTTTCTTGAGAAAGAATTTCTCACTAAAGAAGTGACTGGAAGAAAAGTAGAACTCGATGAGATTGATGAATCTATACTCATTGATCAGAGTAGCGCAGTACCGGAAGTTGTACCTGTACCGCCTACACCGGCAACAGAGGAAGCTAATGATAATAATCATGAAACTTCGAACGAGGAAACTACTGAACCTCGCAGATCGACAAGGGAACGTGCCACTCCTAATTGGTATGATCCTTGTCTAAATGTCATGATTGTGGATAACAATGATGAGGACCCTGCGACGTATGAAGAAGCGATGATGAGCCCAGATTCCAACATATGGCAAGAAGCCATGAAATCCGAAATGGGATCCATGTATGATAACAAAGTATGGACTTTGGTAGACTTACCTGATAGCCGAAAGGCTGTCGAAAATAAATGGATCTTCAAGAGAAAAACAGATGTTGATGGTAATATTACTCGTCTATAAAGCTCGACTTGTCGCAAAGGGTTTCCGACAAATTCAAGGAGTTGACTACGATGAGACTTTCTCACCTGTAGCGAAGCTAAAATCTGTGAGGATTTTGTTAGCAATAGCTGCATTTTTCGATTATGAGATTTGGCGAGATGGATGTCAAAACGGCGTTCCTTAATGGAGACATTGAGGAAGAGTTTTATATGGTACAACCCAAAGGTTTTGTCGATCCTAAAAATGCCGACAAAGTATGCAAACTTCAGCGTTCAATCTATGGACTGAAGCAAGCATCAAGAAGTTGGAACCGACGCTTTGATAAGGTGATCAAAGACTTCGGGTTTATACGAGTGTCATGGAGAGGCCTCGTATTTACAAGAAAGTGAGTGGGAGCTCTGTAGCATTCCTGATATTATATGTAGATGACATATTATTGATCGGGAATGATATAGAACTATTAAGCAGTGTAAAAGGTTATTTGAATAATAGTTTTTCAATGAAAGACCTTGGTGAAGCATCATATATATTAGGCGTCAAGATTTATAGAGATAGATCAAGACGTCTAATAGGGCTATCACAGATTACATACCTGGATAAGATTCTAAAGAAGTTTAGAATGGACGAAAGCAAGAAAGGGTTCTTACCTATGTTACCAGACAAGGTCTTGAGTAAGACTCAAGGACCGGCTACGAGCGAAGAAAGAGAAAGGATGAGTAATATCCCCTATGCCTCGGCAGTAGGATCTATCATGTATGCCATGCTATGTACTAGACCGGATATAGCACATGCTTGTTAGTTTGACTAGCAGATATCAAAGTGATCCAGGAATGGAACACTGGGCAGCGGTCAAGAATATCCTGAAGTACTTGAAAAGAACTAAGGATATGTTTCTTTGTTATGGAGGTGACCAAGAGCTCGTTGTAAACGATTACACCGATGCAAGTTGGGACACTGATCCTGATGACTCTAAGTCACGATCTGGGTACGTGTTTATATTGAATGGTGCTGCAGTAAGCTGGGCAAGCTCGAAGCAGTGCACGGTGGCGAAGTCTTCAACAGAATCAGAGTACATAGCGGCTTCAGAGGCTTCATCAGAAGCGGTATGGATGAAGAGGTTCATTGTAGAGCTCGGTGTGGTTCCTAGTGCATTGGACCCATTAATCATTTACTGTGATAACATGGGTGCCATCGCCAATGCACAAGAGCCAAGGTCACACAAGAGGCTGAAGCATATCAAGCTGCGTTACCACTCGATTCGCGAGTACATCGAAGATGGAGAAGTAAAGATTTGCAAAGTACACACTCGATCCGAATGTAGCAGATCCGTTGACTAAAGCTCTCCCTAGGGCAAAGCATGACCAACACCAGAATGCCATGGGTGTTAGGTATATTACAATGTAATCTAGATTATTGACTCTAGTGCAAGTGGGAGACTGAAGGAGATATGCCCTAGAGGCAATAATAAAGTGGTTGTTATTTATATCTTTATGTTTATGATAAATTTTTATATATCATGCTATAATTGTATTAACCGAAACATTAGTACATGTGTGATATGTAGACAAACAAAAAGTCCCTAGTATGCCTCTTAACTAGCTTGTTGATTAATAGATGATTAGTTTCATAATCATGAACATTGGATGTTATTAATAACAAGGTTATATCATTGTATGAATGATGTAATGGACACACCCAATTAAGCGTAGCATAAGATCTCGTCATTAAGTTATTTGCTATAAGCTTTCGATACATAGTTACCTAGACCTTATGACCATGAGATCATATAAATCACTTATACCGGAAAGGTACTTTGATTACACCAAACGCCACTGCGTAAATGGGTGGTTATAAAGGTGGGATTAAGTATCCGGAAAGTATGAGTTGAAGCATATGGATCAACAAGTGGGATTTGTCCATCCCGATGACGGATAGATATACTCCGGGCCCTCTCGATGGAATGTCGTCTAATGTCTTGCAAGCATATGAATAAGTTCATAAGAGACCACATACCACGGTACGAGTAAAGAGTACTTGTCGAGAGACGAGGTTGAACAAGGTATAGAGTGATACCGAAGATCAAACCTCGGACAAGTAAAATATCGCGTGACAAAGGGAACTGGTATCGTATGTGAATGGTTCATTCGATCACTAAAGTCATCGTTGAATATGTGGGAGCCATTATGGATCTCCAGTTCCCGCTATTGGTTATTGGTCGGAGTGAGTACTCAACCATGTCCGCATAGTTCACGAACCGTAGGGTGACACACTTAAAGTTGGATGTTGAAATGGTAGAACTTGAATATGGAATGGTGTTCGAATATTTTTTCGGAGTCCCGGATGAGATCCCGGACATCACGAGGAGTCCCGGAATGGTCCGGAGAATAAGATTCATATATAGGAAGTCATTTTATGTGAATTAAAATGATCCGGAAGGTTCTATGGAAGGTTCTAGAAGGTTCTAGAAAAGTCCGGAAGAAACCACCAAGGAAGGCGGAGTCCCGGTGGGACTCCACCTCCCATGGCCGGCCAACCCTAAGGGGGAGGAGTCCCAAGTGGACTCCCCAAGGGGGCCGGCCACCCCTCCCAAGGAAGGTGGGATTCCCACCTCTAGTGGGAGTCCTAGCTTGGGTAGGTTTCATGTGTTATGGAAGGTTTTGGTTTGGGGTCTTATTCGAAGACTTGTAGACCAACTCTTGGGTGTTCCACCTATATAATGAGGGCCAAGGGGAGGGGCCCGGCCACCCCAAGCACCACAAGGTGGCCGCACCACTAGATGGCCGGCGCCCCCTCTCCCCAAACCCTAGCCGCCCCACTACTCCTTCTTCCCCGCACGCTTAGCGAAGCTCCGCCGGGATTCTCCATCGCCACCGACACCACGCCGTCGTGCTCGTCGGATTCAAGAGGAGCTACTACTTCCGCTGCCCGCTGGAACGGGGAGGTGGACGTCGTCTTCATCAACAACCGAACGTGTGACCGAGTACGGAGGTGCTGCCCGTTCGTGGCGCCGTGATCAAGATCTTCTACGCGCTTTTGCAAGCGGCAAGTGAACGTCTACCGCAGCAACAAGAGCCTCATCTTGTAGGCTTTGGAATCTCTTCAAGGGTGAGACTCGATAATCCCCTCGTTGCTACCGTCTTCTAGATTGCATCTTGGCTTGGATTGCGTGATCGCGACTTTAGGAAATTTTTTGTTTTCTATGCAACGTTATCCTACAGGCAACGCCTCCGACCTCGTCCACGACCTCTACAGCCGCGGCGCCGCCACGGGCGAGCTGGTCGCAGGCTTGCTCGGCACGCGTCGCCGGGTCGCCGCGCTCCAGGAGCTCCGCTCCCTTGCGGCCGCCCACCTGCCACCAGTCCGTCAAGGAGAGAGGCGCGGGGCAGCGCGGCCGCCGTCGGTGACACGTCTCCGACGTATCGATAATTTCTTATGTTCCATGCCACATTATTGATGATATCTACATGTTTTATGCACACTTTATGTCATATTCGTGCATTTTCTGGAACTAACCTATTAACAAGATGCCGAAGTGCCGATTGCTCGTTTTCTGCTGTTTTTGGTTTCCGAAATCCTAGTAAGGAAATATTCTCGGAATTGGACGAAATCAACGCCCGGGGTCCTATTTTGCCACGAAGCTTCCGGAAGACCGAAGAGGAGACGAAGTGGGGCCACGAGGTGGCCACACCCTAGGGCGGCGCGGCCCGGGCCCCGGCCGCGCCGACTGTGGTGTGGGGCCCTCGTGCCGCCTCTTGACCTGCCCTTCCGCCTACTTAAAGCCTCCGTCGCGAAACCCCCGCATCGAGAGCCACGATACGGAAAACCTTCCGGAGACGCCGCCGCCGCCAATCCCATCTCGGGGGATTCGAGGAGATCGCCTCCGGCACCTCGCCGGAGAGGGGATTCATCTCCCGGAGGACTCTACGCCGCCATGGTCGCCTCCGGAGTGATGTGTGAGTAGTCTACCCCTGGACTATGGGTCCATAGCAGTAGCTAGATGGTTGTCTTCTCCCCATTGTGCTTAATTGTCGGGTCTTGTGAGCTGCCTAACATGATCAACATCATCTATCTGTAATTCTATATGTTGCGTTTGTTGGGATCCGATGAATAGAGAATACTATGTTATGTTGATTATCAAAGTTATGTCTATGTGTTGTTTATGATCTTGCATGCTCTCCGTTACTAGTAGATGCTTCGGCCAAGTAGATGCTTGTAACTCCAAGAGGGAGTATTTATGCTCGATAGTGGGTTCATGTCTCCGTGAATGCGGGAAGTGACAGAAATCTCTAAGATTATGGATGTGCTGTTGCCACTAGGGATAAAAAATTGGTGCTATGTTCGAGGATGTAGTTACTGATTACATTGCACGCAATACTTAATGCAATTGTCTGTTGTTAGCAACTTAATACTGGAGGGGGTTCGGATGATAACCTGAAGGTGGACTTTTTAGGCATAGATGCATGCTGGATAGCGGTCTATGTACTTTGTCGTAATGCCCAATTAAATCTCACAATACTCATCATAATATGTATGTGCATGGTCATGCCCTCTTTATTTGTCAATTGCCCAACTCGTAATTTGTTCACCCAACATGCTGTTTATCTTATGGGAGAGACACCTCTAGTGAACTGTGGACCCCGGTCCAATTCTCTATACTGAAATACAATCTACTTGCAATACTTGTTCTACTGTTTTCTCGCAAACAATCATCATCCACACTATACATCTAATCCTTTGTTACAGCAAGCCGGTGAGATTGACAACCTCACTGTTTCGTTGGGGCAAAGTACTTTGGTTGTGTTGTGCAGGTTCCACGTTGGCGCCGGAATCTCTGGTGTTGCGCCGCACTACATCCCGCCGCCATCAACCTTCAACGTGCTTCTTGACTCCTACTGGTTCGATTAAACCTTGGTTTCTTACTGAGGGATGAAGGAGATATGCCCTAGAGGCAATAATAAAGTGGTTATTATTTATATCTTTATGTTTATGATAAATGTTTATATATCATGCTATAATTGTATTAACCGAAACATTAGTACATGTGTGATATGTAAACAACAAGAAGTCCCTAGTATGCCTCTTAAACTAGCTTGTTGATTAATGGATGATTAGTTTCATAATCATGAACATTGGATGTTATTAATAACAAGGTTATGTCATTATATGAATGATGTAATGGACACACCCAATTAAGCGTAGCATAAGATCTCGTCATTAAGTTATTTGCTATAAGCTTTCGATACATAGTTACCTAGTCCTTATGACCATGAGATCATGTAAATCACTTATACCGGAAAGGTACTTTGATTACACCAAACACCACTGCGTAAATGGGTGGCTATAAAGGTGGGATTAAGTATCCGGAAAGTATGAGTTGAGGCATATGGATCAACAATGGGATTTGTCCATCCCGATGATGGATAGATATACTCTGGGCCCTCTCGGTGGAATGTCGTCTAATGTCTTGCAAGCATATGAATGAGTTCATAAGAGACCACATACCACGGTA
>NC_061511.1:67056586-67162364 GCF_022539505.1 Lolium rigidum
GCCAACCACTATGCCATTTGTGTCCACCATACCTACCTACTACATGGTATTTCTCCGCCATTCCAAAGTAAATTGCTTGAGTGCTACCTTTAAATTTCCATCATTCGCCTTTGCAATATATAGCTCATGGGACAAATAGCTTAAAAACTATTGTGGTATTGAATATGTACTTATGCACTTTATCTCTTATTAAGTTGCTTGTTGTGCGATAACCATGCTTACGGGGACGCCATCAACTACTCTTTGTTGAATATCATGTGAGTTGCTATGCATGTCCGTCTTGTCCGAAGTAAGGAGATCTACCACTTAATGGTTAGAGCATGCATATTGTTAGAGAAGAACATTGGGCCGCTAACTAAAGCCATGAATCATGGTGGAAGTTTCGGTTTTGGACATATATCCTCAATCTCATATGAGAACACTAATTGTTGCCACATGCTTATGCATTAAAGAGGAGTCCATTATCTGTTGTCCATGTTGTCCCGGTATGGATGTCTAAGTTGAGAATAATCAAAAGCGAGAAATCCAAAATGCGAGCTTTCTCCTTAGACCTTTGTACAGGCGGCATGGAGGTACCCTTTGTGACACTTGGTTAAAACATGTGTATTGCGATGATCCGGTAGTCCAAGCTAATTAGGACAAGGTGCGGGCACTATTAGTATACTATGCATGAGGCTTGCAACTTGTAAGATATAATTTACATGATACATATGCTTTATTACTACCGTTGACAAAATTGTTTCATGTTTTCAAAATAAAAGCTCTAGCACAAATATAGCAATCGATGCTTTCCTCTTTGAAGGACCTTTCTTTTACTTTTATGTTGAGTCAGTTCACCTATTTCTCTCCACCTCAAGAAGCAAACACTTGTGTGAACTGTGCATTGATTCCTACATACTTGCATATTGCACTTGTTATATTACTCTACATTGACAATATCCATGAGATATACATGTTACAAGTTGAAAGCAACCGCTGAAACTTAATCTTCTTTTGTGTTGCTTCAGTACCTTTACTTTGAATCATTGCTTTATGAGTTAACTCTTATGCAAGACTTATTGATGCTTGTGTTTAAGTGCTATTCATGAAAAGTCTTTGCTTTATGATTCAGTTGTTTACTCATGTCATTACCATTGTTTTGATCGCTGCATTCATTACATACGTTTACAATAGTATGATCAAGGTTATGATGGCATGTCACTCCGAAATTATCTTTGTTATCGTTTACTCGCTCGGGACGAGCGAGAACTAAGCTTGGGGATGCTGATACGTCTCCGACGTATCGATAATTTCTTATGTTCCATGCCACATTATTGATGATATCTACATGTTTTATACACATTATATGTCGTATTTATGCATTTTCCGGCACTAACCTATTAACGAGATGCTGAAGAGCCAGTTGTTGTTTTCTGTTGTTTTTGGTTTCAGAAATCCTACAAAGGAAATATTCTCGGAATTGGACGAAATCAACGCCCAGGGTCCTATTTTTGCATGAAGCTTCCGGAAGACCGAGGGGAAGGAAGTGGGGCCACGAGGCGCCGACACAACAGGGCGGCGCGGCTCGGTCCTTGGCCGCGCGGCCACGGCGTGTGGGGCCCTCGTGTGGCCCCCGCGTTGCCCTTCCGCCTACTTAAAGCCTTCGTCGCGAAACCCCCGATCACCGAGAGCCACGATACGGAAAACCTTGCGAGACGCCGCCACCGCCAATCCCATCTCGGGGGATTACGGAGATCACCTCCGGCACCCTGCCGGAGAGGGGAATCATCTCCCGGAGGACTCTTCACTCGCCATGGTCGCCTCCGGAGTGATGAGTGAGTAGTTCACCCCTGGACTATGGGTCCATAGCGGTAGCTAGATGGTTGTCTTCTCCTCATGTGCTTCATTGTCGGATCTTGTGAGCTGCCTAACATGATCAAGATCATCTATCCGTAATTCTATATGTTGTGTTTGTCGGGATCCGATGGATAGAGAATACTATGTTATGTTGATTATCAATCTATTACATATGTGTTGTTTATGATCTTGCATGCTCTCCATTATTAGTAGAGGCTCGGCCAAGTTTTTACTCTTAACTCCAAGAGGGAGTATTTATGCTCGATAGTGGGTTCATGCCTCCATTAAATGCAGGACGGTGACGGAAAGTTCTAAGGTTGTGGATGTCTTGTTGCCACTAGGGATAAAACATTGATGCTATGTCCGAGGATGTAGTTATTGATTACATTACGCACCATACTTAATGCAATTGGCTGTTGTTTGCAACTTAATGCTTGGAAGGGGTTCGGATGATAACTTGAAGGTGGACTTTTTAGGCATAGATGCATGCTTGGATAGCGGTCTATGTACTTTGTCGTAATGCCCAATTAAATCTCACAATATTCATCATATCATGTATGTGCATTGTTATGCCCTCTTTATTTGTCAATTGCCCGACTGTAATTTGTTCACCCAACATGCTATTTATCTTATGGGAGAGACACCTCTAGTGAACTGTGGTCCCCGGTCCATTCTTTTACATCTGAAATACAATCTACTGCAATACTTGTTCTTTACTGTTCTTTGCAAACAATCATCATCCACACTATACATCTAATCCTTTGTTACGACAAGCCGGTGAGATTGACAACCTCACCGTTTCGTTGGGGCAAAGTACTTTGGTTGTGTTGTGCAGGTTCCACGTTGGTGCCGGAATCCCTGGTGTTGCGCCGCACTACATCCCGCCGCCATCAACCTTCAACGTGCTTCTTGGCTCCTCCTGGTTCGATAAACCTTGGTTTCTTTCTGAGGGAAAACTTGCTACTGTCTGCATCACACCTTCCTCTTGGGGTTCCCAACGGACGTGTGTTAATTGCACGCATCACCCACCATGACATGTGGGCCCAGGCCGGCCCCCCATAGAGATAAGATCTATCTCTAATTTAAATGGTTTAAATTTAGAGATAAGATCTATCTCCTAAAATAAAGTGTTTAAATTAGGAGATATGGGGGAAGACTTGGGGGAGGAGTTGGCCCCTCCCCATGCGCCGGCCAAGGGGGCAGGTGGGCCCTAGGGGAAACCCTAGGCCGACCCCCCACCTATATAAAGAGGGGAGGGGGTGGCCGGCCAAGGCCCCCCATCTATAACCCTAGCCGCCCCTCTCTCTTCCACCTCCATACGCTGTGCAGGCTTAGGCGAAGCCCTGCAGCAACTCTTCTCCACCACCACCACCACGCCGTCGTGCTGCTGGGATTCCGTGGAGATCTACCACACCTCCGCTGCCCGCTGGAACGGGAGAGGAAGGAGCTTCATCGACACCGTACGCGCGACCGAGTACGCAAGTGCTGCCGGATTGCAGCACCGGGGACGATCGTCTACACCAACAACGAGATTAATCTCGTAGGCTTGGAATCTTCGAGGGTTAGTCTCATCTCCATCTCATTGCTTCGATCTTGTAGATTAGATCTTGGGTGTTCCATAGATTAGATCTGTTGGTTTTATTCGTCTTGCGGTAGGAATTTTTTTGTTTTCTATGCAATGAACCCCATCAGTGGTATCAGAGCCATGTCTATGCATAGATCTGTTGCACGAGTAGAACACAATGGTTTTGTGGGCGGTGATGCTTTTGTTGCTTTAGTTTGTGTACTTTGCTTCTTGCGGGATGGTGGGATGAAGCGGCCCGGGCTAACTTTACATGACCGCGTCTCATGAGACTTGCTCCACGCTTGACATGCAACTTGTATTGCATAAGTGGCTTTGCGGGTGTCTGTCTCTCCCACCATAGTGAAGATTGTAATTTGCACTTCTATTGTCAACAGTAGTATCACCGTTGTGGTTCATGTTCGTAGGTAGATTGGATCTTGCTCGAAAACCCTAAACCACGTAAAATATGCAAACCAAATTAGAGGCGTCTAACTTGTTTTTGCAGGGTTTGGTGATGTGATATGGCCATGTGATGATGATTATATTTGATGTATGAGATGATCATTATTGTATTATGGCAACCGGCAGGAGCCTAATGGTTGTCTTTAATTTTTGTTAAAGTCCTGCGTGTCATTCATCATGTAATAGCTTTATTTCAAGTAGTTGTTATAGTAGCTATAAGTGATGGACAACCATGAAGCGGCGCCACTGACCTTGACGCCATGCTGGTGATGATGGAGATCATGTCCGTGCTTTGGAGATGGAGATCAAAAGCACAAGAAGAAAGGCCATATCATATCACACATTATGAATTGCATGTGATGTTAATCCTTTTTATGCATCTTATTTTGCTTAGATCGCGACGGTAGCATTATAAGATGATCCCTCTCACTAAATATCAAGATAATAAAGTGTTCATCCTTAGTATGCACCGTTGCTAAGACTTGTCGTTTCGAAGCATCTCGTGATGATCGGGTGTGATAGACTCTACATGTGCATACAACGGGTGCAAGCCGATTTGCACACGCGGATACCAAGGTTGCCTTGACGAGCCTAGCATGTACAGACATGGTCTCGGAACACGGGATACCGAAAGGTAGAGCATGAGTCATATGAATGATATGATGAACACTTTGAGTGTTCGCCTTTGAAGCTACATCTTTTCTCGTGAAGATCGGACTTGGTGTAGTGGATTTGGTTCGTGTAATCACTAAGACAATGCGAGGGATGTTGTTTTAAGTGGGAGTTCACCTAGTTAATTTAAGAATTAAAATTGAACTCAATTTATCATAAACTTAGTCTAAACTCTTTGCAAATATGTTGTAGATCATGGCGCCCCCCTCCATCAATTTTAACCAGTTCCTAGAGAAAGAAAATCTTAAGGGTAATGGTAGCAACTTCACTGACTGGTTCCGTCATGTGAGGATCTTCCTCACTGGTGGAAGCCTACAATATGTGCTCGAAGCACCGCTAGGTTCCCCACCACCTTCTGCAGTATCCGAGGACATAAAGAATGTTTATGAGACTCGGGCTATTCGGTACTCCGAAGTTTAGTGTGCCATCTTGTGCAGCTTAGAGGCAGAGCTCCAAAAGCGTTTTGAGCACCACGACCCCTGTGAGATGATGCGTGAGCTCAAACTTATCTTTGAAACTCATGCGTCCGTGGAGAGCTATGAGGCCTCGAAACAGTTCTTTAGCTGCATGATGGAAGAGGGCAGCTCCGTTAGCGAGCACATGTTCGCCATGTACGAACATGCGAAGAAGCTCAGTGACATGGGGATGATGATCCCTAACCAGCTGGGTATTCATCGTGTCCTTCAATCACTGCCACCAAGTTACAAGAACTTCGTGATGAACTACAACATGCAGAACATGAACAAAGATTTACCTGAACTCTTTTCCATGTTGAAATCTGCTGAAGTAGAGATTAAAAAGGAGAATCAAGTGTTGATGGTCAACAAGACCACCAGTTTCAAAAAGCAGGGCAAGCCTAACAAGGGTAACTTCAAGAAGGGCGACAAGAAAGTTGCAGCGCATCTCGAGAAGCCTAAGGCTGGTCCTAAACACGAGGCTGTGTGCTATTACTGCGCGGGGGAAGGGGCACTGGAAGCATAATTGCTCCAAATACTTGGCCGATCTGAAGAGCGGCCACGTCAAAAGAAAGGTATATTTGATATACATGTTATTGATGTCTATCTTACTGGTTCTCGTAGTAGTGCCTGGGTATTTGATACTGGTTCGGTTGCTCACATTTGTAACTCGAAATAGGAACTACGGAATAGACGAAGCCTGGCAAGAGACGAGGTGACGATGCGCGTTGGAAATGGATCCAAAGTCGATGTGATCGCCGTCGGCACGCTCCCTCTACATCTACCTTCGGGATTAGTTTTAAACCTCAACAATTGTTATTTGGTACTGCGTTGAGCATGAACATTATATCTGGATCTTGTTTAATGCAAGACGGTTATTCGTTTAAGTACGAGAATAATGGTTGTTCGATTTATATGAGTAATGTCTTTTATGGCCATGCACCTAAGATGAATGGTTTATTCTTGTTAAATCTCGATAGTAGTGATACACATGTTCATAACATTGATGCTAAGCGAATTAAATTGAATGATAATTCTACTTATATGTGGCACTGTCGTCTTGGTCATATTGGAGTGAAGCGCATGAAGAAACTCCATTCCGATGGACTTCTTGAATCACTTGACTTTGAGTCACTTGACAGATGCGAGACATGTCTAATGGGAAAAATGACCAAGACTCCATTTTCTGGTACAATGGAGCGAGCTACAGACTTATTGGAAATCATACATACCGATGTGTACGGACCAATGTGTGTAGCATCGCGCGGTGGTTATCGTTATGTTCTAACCTTCACGGATGATCTGAGTAGATATGGATATATTTACTTTATGAAACATAAGTCCGAGACTTTTGAGAAGTTCAAGGAATTCCAAAGTGAAGTAGAAAATCAGCGTAACAAGAAGATTAAGTTTCGCGTTACGATTGCGGAGGCGAATATCGAGTTATGAGTTTGGCATGCATTTAAAGAAATGCAGAATACTTTCACGATTGACACCGCCGGGAACACCACGAGCGCAATGGTGTGTCCGAACATCGTAATCGAGCTCTCTTAGATATGGTTCGGTCTATGATGTCTCTTACCGATTTGCCATTGTCGTTTTGGGGTTATGCATTAGAGACAGCCGCATTCACTTTAAATAGGGCACCATCTAAATCCGTTGAAACGACACCGTATGAATTATGGTTTGGGAAGAAACCTAAGCTGTCGTTCCTTAAAGTTTGGGGTTGCGAAGGTTATGTAAAGAAGTTACAACCTGACAAGCTAGAACCCAAAGCGGAGAAATGCGTCTTCATAGGATACCCTAAAGAAACAATTGGGTACACATTCTATCACAGATCCGAAGGCAAAATCTTTGTTGCCAAGAACGGATCCTTTCTTGAGAAGGAGTTTCTCACTAAAGAAGTGACTGGAAGGAAAGTAGAACTCGACGAGGTTGATGAACCTTCTCTCATAGATCAGAGTAGCGCAGTGCCGGAAGAAGTTTCTGCGCAACCTACGTCGATAGGAGAGGAAGCAAATGATGATGATCATGAAACTTCGAACGAGGAAGCTACTGAACCTCGCAGATCGACGAGGGAACGTACCACTCCTGATTGGTATGATCCCTGTCTAAATGTCATGATTGTGGACAACAATGATGAGGACCCTGCGACGTATGAAGAAGCAATGATGAGCCCAGATTCCAACAAATGGCAAGAAGCCATGAAATCCGAAATGGGATCCATGTATGATAACAAAGTATGGACTTTGGTAGACTTACCTGATAGCTGCAAGGCTGTCGAGAATAAATGGATCTTCAAGAGAAAAATAGATGCTGATGGTAATATTACTGTCTATAAATCTCGACTTGTCGCAAAGGGTTTCCGATAAATTCAAGGAGTTGACTACGATGAGACTTTCTCACCTGTAGCGAAGCTAAAGTCTGTGAGGATTTTGTTAGCAATAGCTGCATTTTTCGATTATGAGATTTGGTAGATGGATGTCAAAACGGCGTTCCTCAATGGTGATATTGAGGAAGAGTTGTATATGGTACAACCCAAAGGTTTTGTCGATCTCGAAAATGCTGACAAGGTATGCAAACTTCAGCGTTCCATTTATGGACTGAAGCAAGCATCCGGAGTTGGAATCTACACTTTGATAGAGTGATCAAAGACTTCGGTTTTATACGGACTCATGGTGAGGCCTGTATTTACAAGAAAGTGAGTGGGAGCTCTGTAGCGTTCCTGATATTATATGTAGATGACATATTATTGATTGGGAATGATGTAGAACTATTAAGCAACATTAAAGGTTATTTGAATAAGTGTTTTTCAATGAAAGACCTTGGTGAAGCAGTGTACATTTTAGGCATCAAGATTTATAGAGATAGATCAAGACGCCTAATAGGCCTTTCACAGAGTACATACCTGGACAAGATTCTAAAGAAGTTTAGAATGGATGAAAGCAAGAAAGGGTTCTTGCCTATGTTGCCGAGGTAAGGTCTTGAGTAAGACTCAAGGTCCGACTACGGCGAGATGAAAGAGAAAGGATGAGCAAGATCCCCTATGCTTCGGCGAGTAGGCTCTCTCATGTATGCCATGCTATGTACTAGACCGGATATCGCACATGTTGTTAGTTTGACCAGCGAGATATCAAAGTGATCCGGGAATGGAACATCTGGACAGCGGTCAAGAATATCTCGAAGTACTTGAAAAGAACTAAGGATATGTTTCTTTGTTATGGCGGTGACCAAGAGCTCGTTGTAACCGGTTACACCGATGCAAGTTGGAACACCGATCCTGATGACTCCAAGTCTCAGTCTGGGTATGTGTTTATATTGAATGGTGCGGCAGTAAGCTGGAGCAGTTCCAAGCAGTGCACGGTGGCGAAATCTTCAACAGAATCTGAATATATAGCGGCTTCAGAGGCTTCATCGGAAGCGGTATTGTTGTGGGTATACTTTATGGGTATATCAACGGCATGGCCTAGATCCGGCAAGCCCGGGTGGCCCATAGTTGGTGGTGAGGCATGTGGCCCATCGGGCGGCCCGATTCTTTGTAGATCTCGAAGGATGAAGTCCAGCCCGAGGAACAGGGAAGCCGGATCTCAACCGACCTACGAAGGAGGCCGGATCCGTGACAGCCCATGAAGTATCCGGATCCCGCAGTATTTGGAGGAAGGCGGATCCTTGACGTACACGGCAAGATATTGTACCGTAGTTAGGCAACTTGTATTCCGGATAGGACTCTCCATGTAAACCCTAGATCTGTGCGTCTTTATAAGCCGGATCCTGGGAGCCCTAGAAGACAACCACAACTCATTGTAACAACGCGAAAGCGCCCAGATAATTCCAGACAAGCAGCAGTAGGCCCTGTCATCGTGCGGGTGTTCGAGCTGGGTAACTCGCGTACCACCGTCCCGTGTGCACTCCGCCCTATGGCCCCTACTTCTTCTCCCCCTCGTGAGGATCCCTCCTCCGAGGCACCGTCGATTAGGCAACGACAGTTGGCGCCCACCGTGGGGCCTGCGGCGTCTGGAGGCCGGAACCGGGAGGGTTCCGCCATGGGAAGCTTTGACGACACCATCGCTGTGGGGCGTGTCCTTTACGCCGGAAATCTGCCGATCGTCCCTCCGGATGAGTGCTGGATTCCGGCTAAAACCGACCCCGTCAAGCTCTCCATCGTCCCAATTGGCGGCATACACATCTTCATCGGGGAAACCGTCGATTCCAACGGAAACCCACTGGTAAGTAGCGCTGACGCGACCGCCGCTGAGCAGGACGCAGTCGCGAAGATCCGATCTGAGACGCAAGAACTTCCTAGCGAAGATTCCGCCTTAGATCTGAAAAAATCAAAACCCACCCAATCCGCCCCTGAGCAGGAAGTAAAGGTGGAAGGCCAATGCAGATCCGCCTGGGTCTCCCAGGTGTTAGAAAAGCAAAGGTGTCACTTCGTTCACTTCTTGGCCCATACCGCCGGAACCGCCCCTCAAGAAGCCGGAGCTGGTCCCGAGCAGGTCGAGGTCCCGGAAAACAACGCTGCTCCGGATCAGCAAGAGGCTGTCGGAGAAAGCGGAGCTCCGGTTCAAGAGTCGATTTTGGGCAACCTAAGCCCAATTTCCGGGGATGCCACCTCCATGGATACTGAAGAGTTCGATCGCAAGGTGAAGGAATACGGATACGGTGATCAGCCCGAAGTTGAATCCGCCCAGCCTATGCAGGTTCTCGCAACCGTGGCACCGCTGGAACAGCAGGAACGCGAAGATGAAAACACCACCTCCGACCCGGGACCATCTAATGCCGGATCTCCGTTAGATCGGGAACGTCCGTTTGAGGATGTCCTGTCTCCGGAGGAAATAGTTGCACAAGCACGCATGGATTTGGTCGCACGGTCGGACGTCCTCAACAAGCCAATAACCCCGGCGACGCCGCAGATCCGGAGGCTTTAGAGGCCACTAGAAAGGAGATGCTGGCCACAGCCAAGAAGTTCGCCAACACCGCAGCTGCTATATTGGATGAGAGGGAAGAAGCTGCGCATCTCATGGATCGCTTTGAAAGACAGGATCGTGAAATCACCGCAACACTCGAGCAAGTCAAGAGTATGAGAAAAGAGTGGGAGGTGAAAATGACCTACGCACAGGCGGAGGCTGATAGAATCATCAGAGAAGCAATCCCTCCCCGCAGGATCAACTTCGCAACCCCGTCGAACGAGCAGCCGCTCGCAACTCCAAAGGATAACATGCGAAAGCGGTGGAAATCCTGAACAAAAAGGACGAGGAAATTGATATTGATTACGTCCGCAAGCTCGTTGCTTACGCAATGCGAGCGACGAGTAAGGCCGATACTTCGCGCGAGGTTGGAATCCAATCCGGATCACTGTGTATCCACCGCGCAGAAGGACGCCCGTATCAATCGCCACCCTGATGATGAGTCGCGCACCGGATCCACGGAGCGCAGAAGAAAAGCAAGGGAGCACCCGAATCCAATCCCCGTGCCGTCAAAGACGCCCCGTCGAATCCGAAGAAGGGAAAGGATGCAATGTACACCGGTAGGAACAAGTACCGAGATCCGTCACCTCCGCCTAACGGGTACCGCGTCCCCCGCCACCTCGCCGCCGCAGTCCAGCCGGAAACACCAGGCCCCATGGGGCTGGTGGAATTAACATCCGCGACAATATGCCGCCGCCAAGGACCAGGGCGCGTACGCCGGAACCACGCCGGAACCAGAACAACGATCATGAGCCCGAGCCCAGAAGGAGCCGGAATAATGATCGCGAGCCGGAGCCCAGGAGGAGCCGGAACGCGGAACGTGCGCCGAGCCTCGCCGGAGCCGGAATGACGGAGGAGACTATCACCAAGGTGAAGGTAGCCACCGAAGCCGGAGCGAGCCTCGGGAAGACCGCCGGGATTCAGAAGGCGGAAGCAAAAAATCTTACAGGCCCCCTCGCAGGTCCCCTTCACCGCCACCCAGCGGCGGAGGCGGAGGCGGAGGCGGTGGCCGAAGATCCCGCTGCCGCTCAAAAACCCCAGGCGGCGGCCCACGCGATGCCCGAGAACGCCTCAATGAGTACAGATCTGACTACATTGGCCCAAAATGCTTTGGCGAGGATGATTCGAGAGGAACCAAAGCCAAGGATGAATCTCAAGCTACCCGGAAATCTGAAGAATTATGATGGCACGGAAAGGCCGGATACCTGGATTGAGGATTACTATAATGTTGTAACCTTCGCCGGAGGAACCCCTAACATCGCCTACCGCATGCTTCAGTTGTACCTTGTAGGTCCAGCCCGGATCTGGCTCAGCGACCTCGAGAAGAATTCCATCTTTTGCTGGTTTGACCTGAAGAACGCTTTCGAGAAACACTTCAGGGGCACCTACAAGAGACCTGCCACAACAAGCGACCTGCAGGCATGTATCCAGAAGAAGGGTGAAACATCAAGGAATTTCCTCACCCGATGGTTGGCATGCAGAAACGAGTGCGAGAACGTCGATAACCGCACAGCAATGCATGCCTTCATTGGTGGCTTGCAGCGAGGAGGACTGCTGCGGCACAAGCTGACCTGCTTGGTCAATGCAAATAAGCTGACTTTGGATGACATGATCACCATCGCCAGTGATCATACTGCCGCCGATGACGACGCAGGCGGAGATCTAGCAGCCACAGCAATCCCCCTGCACCAGCAAAAGAAGAACCGTGACAACGGCAGCAGCAGCGGCACCAAGCGGAAAAACCCCCCTGATGACCAAAAGAGTGGCGGATCCGACTTGATCGCCATGGCCTTCCAGCGCGGAGGCCAAGGAGGCGGAAGAGGCCGCGGCCGCGGTGGCGGAGGCTCGGAAGGGGACAGCAGCGTGGCGATGAGGTCACCGCTGCCGGAACCCGCGCCCCCAAACTTATGAAGAGTACGAGAGACATGCCTTGCCCGGCCCACTTGGATCCGGCTACAGGGAAGTCCACTCACACCAACCGCAACTGCAAGTGGGTCAATGATCTAAAATCTGACCCGGAAGCAGGATACAAACGAGCCCGGAAGCACCGCCCATGCGGCAAAGGAGGCAAGGGCAAGAACAAGGACAAGGAGGAAGATAGTTCCGAGGCGATGGATGAGGATGACGCTTCGCCGGATCCCAGAGCCGGATCCGCAGCTAAACCCAACCCCTTCGATAAAAAGAGTGTGGGCGCGTACCACACCTTCCTCGGAACCCCAACAGTCCGTGCAAGCAAATCAGCTCTCCGGATCCTAAACGCCACAGTTCCGCCGTGCCGCGATATGTCGGGTGGTCGGAAACTCCATGTACGTTTGACAGGAAGGATCATCCTACTGTCATTCCGAAAAAGTGCTACGCCTTGGTTGTAAGTCCCCGCATCGACGGGTATGATTTCTCCAAGTGCCTCATGGATGGAGGGGCCAGCCTAAACATCATGTACCTGGAAACTTTGGAGCGGATGAACTTTACCAAGGAACAGCTAAAGCACAGCACCACTGAGTTTCATGGTGTGGTTCCGGGTAAAAAGGCAAATTCCCTGGGCAGCATCAGACTTCCCGTGGCCTTCGGCGATGCAAATAACTTCCGCCAAGAGATGATCACGTTTGAGGTCGTGCCCTTCAAGAGCTCCTACCACGTCATCTTCGGCAGGCCCACCTACCACAAGTTTCACGCTAGAGCGTGCTACATCTACAACAAGCTCAAGATCCCGGGTCCCAAAGGTATGATTATCGTATCCGGAGACTACAAAAAGGCTCATGAATGCGAGTTAGGCGAAGCCGCCTTCGCGAGTACGTGATATCCGGAGAGGAGCTGCGAGGCTACGGAGCCGCGGTGGATCCGGCCGAGATGCGAGACCACCAAGAAGCGGATCTCCGAACGAGAAGACCTCCTTCAAGGCCGCGATAGAAACCAAGAAGCACGACCTCATTGTAGGTGACGCCTCAAAGCAGGTTTCAGTCGGAGCCAACATGGACCCCAAATAGGAAGACGCGCTCGTCGAGTTCCTCCGCGCTAACATGGATATCTTCGCATGGCAACCTTCTGACATGTCCGGAGTACCTAGGGAACTCGCCGAGCACTACCTCAACATAAACCCGGGGGCTAAACCGGTGAAGCAAGCTATGCGACGCTTTGGAGATAAGAAGCGCCGTGCCATAGGAATGGAACTAGCTAAGTTACTAGAGGCAGGTTTTGTAATAGAAGTTATCCACACTGATTGGGTCGCAAATCCCGTCCTTGTACCCAAAAAGGACACTGAGATACTAAGAATGTGCATCGATTACTCCGGCTTGAACAAGCATTGTCCGAAGGATCCGTTTCCCTTGCCGCGCATTGACCAAGTCATTGATTCGACGGCGGGGGCGGAACTTCTGTGTTTTCTTGATGCGTATTCCGGGTATCATCAGATCCGGATGAAGGAGTCTGACCAAAGGCGACTTCGTTCATCACCCCCTTCGGCACTTACTTGCTATGTCACCATGCCCTTTGGTTTGAAAAATGCAGGTGCCACCTACCAACGTACGATGCAGCGGTGCCTGAAGGACCAAATCGGCCGGAACGTGCACGCCTACGTCGACGACATCGCGGTCATGACCCGGAAAGGATCCGACTTGATCAGCGACCTCACAGAAACCTTCGACAATCTCCGCAGGTACAAGATGATGTTGAATCCGCTGAAGTGCGTCTTCGGCGTGCCAGCCGGAAAACTCCTTGGCTTCATGGTCTCTCACAGAGGCATTGAGGTTAACCCGGAAAAAATCAAGGCAATCCTGTGTATCAAACGGCCAACTTGTCTCAAAGATGTGCAACGACTAACTGGTTGCGTCGCAGCAATCAGTAGGTTTGTTAGCCGTCTTGGCGAGAAGGCGCTACCTTTGTACAAGCTGCTGAAGAAAACAGACAAATTCGTCTGGGACGACGCAGCTGACGCAGCTCTTCGGGGGTTGAAGGAAATGCTCACCTCCCCACCTATCTTGGCAGCCCCAGTAGAGTCAGAGCCAATGCTCCTTTACCTGGCAGCTACCAACAAAGTCATCAGTCTCGTCATCGTGGTGGAGCGAAAGGAAGAAGGTCATGAATATGACGTCCAAAGACCAGTCTATTACATTAGCGAGGTACTGACGGAGTCAAAGCAAAGATACCCTCACTTTCAGAAGCTAGCTTATGGAGTGTTCCTAGGCAGCCGGAAGCTGAGACATTACTTCCAAGAGCACCCAGTAACAGTCGTGAGCAAGGCTCCGCTATCGACGATTCTCAACAACGCTGACGCAACAGGACGTATGATGTCTACGGGTGCTTCTATTCTTGTAGATAGTGTTGGGCCTCCAAGAGCAGAGGTTTGTAGAACAGCAGCAAGTTTCCCTTAAGTGGATCACCCAAGGTTTATCGAACTCAGGGAGGAAGAGGTCAAAGATATCCCTCTCATGCAACCCCGCAACCACAAAGCAAGAAGTCTCTTGTGTCCCCAACACACCTAATAGGTGCACTAGTTCGGCGAAGAGATAGTGAAATACAAGTGGTATGAATGAATATGAGCAGTAGTAACGGCGCCAGAAAAGTGCTTGCTGGCGTGCAGTTGATGGTATTAATATTGCGGGAAGTAAAGATGCAGTAAAATAGTAAACAAGCAGCGATAGCGATATTTAGGAACAAGGCCTAGGGATCATACTTTCACTAGTGGACACTCTCAACATTGATCACATAACGGAATAAATAGATAGATGCTAGACTCTACACCCTCTTGTTGGATGATGAACACCACTAAGCGTGTAGGATTACACGAACCCTCAATGCCGGAGTTAACAAGCTCCACAATATTCAATGTTCATATTTAAATAACCTTAGAGTGCATAACGGATCAACATAACCAAACCAAGTACTAACATAGCATGCACACTCGTCACCTTCACACTACGAAAGGAGGAATAGATCACATCAATACTATCATAGCAATAGTTAACTTCATAATCTACAAGAGATCACAATCATAGCCTACGCCAAGTACTACACGATGCACACCATTGTCACCATTACACCGTGCGGGAGGAATAAAATACTTTAATAACATCACTAGAGTAGCACACGGATAAATTGTGATACAAAACACATTGCAATCATAAAGAGATATAAATAAGCACTTCACTATGCCATTCATAACGGTGAATAAGTATTCTGTGAAATATAGCCTAAGAGACCCACACGGTGCACACACTTGTCACCTTTACACACGTGGGACAAGGAGTCTCCAGGAGATCACATAAGTAAAATCCACTTGACTAGCATAATGACATCTAGATTACAAGCATCATCATATGAATCTCAATCATGTAAGGCAGCTCATGAGATTATTGTATTGAAGCACATAGGAGAGAGATGAACCACATAGCTACCGGTACAGCCCCGAGCCTCGATGGAGAACTACTCCCTCCTCATGGGAGACGAGCGGCGTTGATGAAGATGGCGGTGGTGTCGATGGAGAAGCCTTCCGGGGGCACTTCCCCGTCCCGGCGGCGTGCCGGAACAGAGACTCCTATCCCCCAGATCTTGGCTTCGCGATGGCGGCGGGTCTGGAAGGTTTTCTCTGGTTTCGTCGAACGTGTCGTGGTTTTTAGGTCAGGGACCTTTATATAGGCGAAGAGGCGGAGTCGGAGGGTCGACGAGGCGACGACACACTAGGGGGGCGCGCCCCCCCTAGGGCCGCGCCGGCCTGTCATCTAGGGCCCAGTGGCCCCCCTCTGGCGACTCTCGGGTGTTCTGGACGCTTCGTGGAAAAATAGGATGCTGGGCGTTGATTTCGTCCGATTCCGAGAATATTTCCTTACTAGGATTTACGGAACCAAAAACAGCGAGAAAACGAAGCGGCCCTTCGGCATCTCGTCAATAGGTTAGTTCCGGAAAACGCATAATAATGACATATAATGTGTATAAAACATGTAGATATCATCAATAATGTGGCATGGAACATAAGAAATTATCGATACGTCGGAGACGTATCAGCATCCCCAAGCTTAGTTCCTGCTCGTCCCGAGCGAGTAAACGATAACAAAGATAATTTCTGGAGTGACATGCCATCATAACCTTGATCATACTATTGTAAGCATATGTAATGAATGCAGCGATCAAAACAATGATAATGACATGAGTAAACAACTGAATCATAAAGCAAAGAATTTTCATGAATAGTACTTCAAGACAAGCATCAATAAGTCTTGCATAAGAGTTAACTCATAAAGCAATAATTCAAAGTAAAAGGTATTGAAGCAACATAAAGGAAGATTAAGTTTCAGCGGTTGCTTTCAACTTGTAACATGTATATCTCATGGATAATTGTCAACATAGAGTAATATAACAAATGCAATATGCAAGTATGTAGGAATCAATGCACAGTTCACACAAGTGTTCGCTTATTGAGATGGAGAGAAATAGGTGAACTGACTCAACATAAAAGGTAAAAGAATGGCCCTTCGCAGAGGGAAGCATTGATTGCTATATTTGTGCTAGAGCTTTGGTTTTGAAAACATAAAGAGAGCATGCAAATAAAGTTTTGAGAGGTGTTTGTTGTTGTCAACGAATGGTAGCGGGTACTCTAACTACCTTATCAACCAGACTTTCAAGAGCGGCTCCCATGAAGGACGTTATCTCTACCAGCGAGGTAGATCATCCCTCTTCTCTTTTGTTTACACATGTACTTTAGTTTAGTTTTTCTTTATTTATGGATGACACTCCTCCCAACCTTTTGCTTACACAAGCCATGGCTAACCGAATCCTCGGGTGCCTTCCAACATTCACATACCATGGAGGAGTGTCTATTTGCAAAATTAAGTTGCTTACGATAGATCAGAGCAAAACATGTGAAGAGAATTATTAATGCAAGTTAATTAATTGGGGCTGGGCACCCCATTGCCGGCTCTTTTTGCAAAATTATTGGATAAGCGGATGAGCCACTAGTCCATTGGTGAAAGTCCGTCCGAAGTAAATGACAAGATCGAAAGATAAACACCACATACTTCCTCATGAGCTATAAAACATTGACACAAATAAGAGGTGATAAATTTTGAATTATTTAAAGGTAGCACTCAAGCAATTTACTTTGGAATGGCGGAGAAATACCATGTAGTAGGTAGGTATGGTGGACACAAATGGCATAGTGGTTGGCTCAAGGATTTTGGATGCATGAGAAGTATTCCCTCTCGATACAAGGTTTAGGCTAGCAAGGTTATTTGAAACAAACACAAGGATGAACCGGTGCAGCAAAACTCACATAAAAGACATATTGTAAACATTATAAGACTCTACACCGTCTTCCTTGTTGTTCAAAACTCAATACTAGAAATTATCTAGACTTTAGAGAGACCAAATATGCAAACCAAATTTTAGCAAGCTCTATGTATTTCTTCATTAATAGGTGCAAAGTATATGATGCAAGAGCTTAAACATGAGCACAACAATTGCCAAGTATCAAGTTATCCAAGACATTTTAGAATTACTACATGTAGCATTTCCCGTTTCCAACCATATAACAATGAACGAAGCAGTTTCAACCTTCGCCATGAACATTAGAAGCTAAGAACACATGTGTTGATATGAACCAGCGGAGCGTGTCTCTCTCCCACACAAGAATTTATTCAAACAAAAACAAAAACAAAAACAAACAGACGCTCCAAGTAAAGTACATATGATGTGATGGAATAAAAATATAGTTTCAGGGGAGGAACCTGATAATGTTGTCGATTAAGAAGGGGATGCCTTGGGCATCCCCAAGCTTAGACGCTTGAGTCTTCTTAAAATATGCAGGGATGAACCACCGGGGCATCCCCAAGCTTAGAGCTTTCACTCTCCTTGATCGTAGTATATCATCCTCCTCTCTTGACCCTTGAAAACTTCCTCCACACCAAACTCAAAGCAAACTCATTAGAGGGTTAGTGCATAATCAAAAACTCACATGTTCAGAGGTGACACAATAATTCTTAACACTTCTGGACATTGCACAAAGCTACTGGACATTAATGGATCAAAGAAATTCATCCAACATAGCAAAAGAGGCAATGCGAAATAAAAGGCAGAATCTGTCAAAACAGAACAGTCCGTAAAGACGAATTTTAAAGTGGCACCAGACTTGCTCAGATGAAAATGCTAAAATTGAATGAAAGTTGCGTACATATCTGAGGATCAAGCACATAATTTGGCAGATTTTTCTGAGTTACCTACAGAGAACACTGCCCAAATTCGTGACAGACAGAAATCTGTTTCTGCGCAGTAATCCAAATCTAGTATCAACCTTGCTATCAAAGACTTTACTTGGCTCAACAATGTAATAAAATAAAGATAAGGAGAGTTTGCTACAGTAGTAACAACTTCCAAGACACAAATATAAAACAAAAGTGCTGTAGTAAAATAAACACATGGGTTATCTCCCAAGAAGTTCTTTCTTTATAGCCATTAAGATGGGCTCAGCAGTTTTAATGATGCACTCGCAAGAAATAGTAGTTGAAGCAAAAGAGAGCATCAAGAGGCAAATTCAAAACAAATTTAAGTCTAACATGCTTCCTATGCATAGGAGTTTTGTAAATAAACAAGTTCATGAAGAAAAAAGTAACAAGCATAGGAAGATAGAACAAGTGTAGCTTCAAAAATTTCAGCATATAGAGAGGTGTTTTAGTAACATGAAAATTTCTACAACCATATTTTCCTCTCTCATAATAATTTTCACTGGCATCATGAACAAACTCAAGAATATAACTATCACATAAAGCATTCTTATCATGAGTCTCATGCATAAAATTATTACTCTCCACATAGGCATAATCAATTTTATTGGTTGTAGTGGGAGCAAATTCAACAAAGTAGCTATCATTATTATTCTCATCATCAAATATAGGAGGCATATTGTAATCATAATCAAATTTATCCTCCATAACAGGCGGTACTAAAAGACCAATATCATTATAATCATCATAAATAGGAGGCATATCATAATCAACATAAACTTTCTCCTCAATGCTTGGGGGACTAAAAATATCATGCTCATCAAAGCCAGCTTCCCCAAGCTTAAAATTTTCCATATCATTAGCAACAATGGTGTTCAAAGCGTTCATACTAATATGTTCCATAGGTTTTTTAATTTTCGCATCAAACCATCCATGTCTTAAATCAGGAAATAGAATAAGAAGCTCATTGTTGTCCATTATGCCTAACTAGTGTAAACAAGAAACAAAAAGATGCAATTGCAGGATCTAAAGAAAATAGCTTCGAGTACTTACAACGGCGAAAATAGCTTAGTAGCCAAGATCCGGAGTGTGAGTACCTTTTACCTTTCCTCCCCGACAACGGCGCCGGAAAATAGCTTGATGTCTACGGGTGCTTCTATTCTTGTAGACAGGTGTTGGGCCTCCAAGAGCAGAGGTTTGTAGAACAGCAGCAAGTTTCCCTTAAGTGGATCACCCAAGGTTTATCGAACTCGGGGAGGAAGAGGTCAAAGATATCCCTCTCATGCAACCTCGCAACCACAAAGCAAGAAGTCTCTTGTGTCCCCAACACACCTAATAGGTGCACTAGTTCGGCGAAGAGATAGTGAAATACAAGTGGTATGAATGAATATGAGCGATAGTAACGGCGCTGAGAAAAGTGCTGGCTGGCGTGCGGTTGATGGTAGTAATATTGCAGGAAGTAAAGATGCGGTAAAACAGTAAACAAGCAGCGATAGCGATATTTAGGAACAAGGCCTAGGGATCATACTTTCACTAGTGGACACTCTCAACATTGATCACATAACGAGAATAAATAGATGCTAGACTCTACACCCTCTTGTTGGATGATGAACACCACTAACTGAGTAGGATTACACGAACCCTCAATGCGGAGTTAACAAGCTCCACAATATTCAATGTTCATATTTAAATAACCTTAGAGTGCATAACAGATCAACATAACCAAACCAAGTACTAACATAGCATGCACACTTTGTCACCTTCACACTACGAAAGGAGGAATAGATCACATCAATACTATCATAGCAATAGTTAACTTCATAATCTACAAGAGATCACAATCATAGCCTACGCCAAGTACTACACGATGCACACACTTGTCACCATTACACCGTGCGGGAGGAATAAAATACTTTAATAACATCACTAGAGTAGCACACGAGATAAATTGTGATACAAAACACATTGCAATCATAAAGAGATATAAATAAGCACTTCACTATGCCATTCATAACGGTGAATAAGTATTCGTGAAATATAGCCTAAGAGACCCACACGGTGCACACACTTGTCACCTTTACACACGTGGGACAAGGAGTCTCCGGAGATCACATAAGTAAAATCCACTTGACTAGCATAATGACATCTAGATTACAAGCATCATCATATGAATCTCAATCATGTAAGGCAGCTCATGAGATTATTGTATTGAAGCACATAGGAGAGAGATGAACCACATAGCTACCGGTACAGCCCCGAGCCTCGATGGAGAACTACTCCCTCCTCATGGGAGACAGCGAGCGTTGATGAAGATGGCGGTGGTGTCGATGGAGAAGCCTTCCGGGGGCACTTCCCCGTCCAGGCGGCGTGCCGGAACAGAGACTCCTGTCCCCCGGATCTTGGCTTCGCGATGGCGGCGGGTCCGGAAGGTTTTCTCTGGTTTCGTCGAACGTGTCGTGGTTTTAGGTCGGGGACCTTTATATAGGCGAAGAGGCGGAGTCGGAGGGTCGACGAGGCGACGACACACTAGGGGCGCGCCCCCTAGGGCCGCGCCGGCCTGTCATCCAGGGGCCCGGTGGCCCCCTCTGGCGACTCTCGGGTGTTCTGGAAGCTTCATGGAAAAATAGGATGCTGGGCGTTGATTTCGTCCGATTCCGAGAATATTTCCTTACTAGGATTTCTGGAACCAAAAACAGCAGAAAACAGCAACTGGCCCTTCGGCATCTCGTCAATAGGTTAGTTCCGGAAAACGCATAATAATGACATATAATGTGTATAAAACATGTAGATATCATCAATAATGTGGCATGGAACATAAGAAATTATCGATACGTCGGAGACGTATCAACATACAGCAAAATGGGGCATCGAATTATCCGCCTTCGACATTGCTTACAAGCCTAGGACTGCGGTTAAATCCCAAGTCTTGGCAGATTTCGTTGCAGATTGGACAGAAGCTCCGGATGCAAGTCTGGAGCCAGAACCAGAAACATGGGTCATGGACTTCGATGGATCCAAGCAGCATCAAGGCTCAGGAGCCGGAGTCACCCTAAAGTCCCCTACCGGAGAAGAACTGCAGTATGTTCTGCAGATCCACTTCGAAGCCACAAACAATATGGCGGAATACAAGGCTCTACTACATGGACTGCGCATCGCTAAGGAAATAGGGATCAAGCACATTATATGTTGTGGAGATTCCAACTTGGTGGCACAACAAGTAGCCGGAACCTGGAACGCCAGAAACTCCGTCATGGCGGCCTATAGAGACGAAGTTGACGAGATCGCTAAGTGCTTCCTCGGATACGAAGTCAAGTACGTCAGGAGAGACGATAACGCAGCGGCAGACATGCTATCCAAGCTCGGATCCGGCAGGAAGCAAATTCCGCCTGGCATTTTCCTGGAGCACTTACGGATACCCTCAGTTAAGGGCGCTAACCCGGAAAACCCAGATGTGGCAGTATCTCCGGCAAAGGAAGTGATGGCTATCATTCCGGCTTGGACCCAGCCTTTCCTGGACTACCTCATTGATTAGAAGTTGCCGGAGGACGAGGTCCTAGCACGACAGATCATCAGACGAGCAAGATCCTACACAATCGTTGACGGACAGCTCTACAAACGAAGCGCAACAGGAGTGTTCCTCAAATGCGTCTCCAGTCAAGATGGCATTGAAATACTCAGAGAGATCCACGCTGGGGATTGCGGGCATCACGCCGCTCCCAGGTCCCTCGTTGCCAAAGCTTTCCGGCTAGGATTTTACTGGCTCACAGCTAAAGAAGATGCTGACAAGTTGGTAAAAACCTGCCGAGGTTGTCAGTACTATGCTACTCAACCAAATGCTCCAGCCCAAGAGCTGAAGACCATCCCTATCACCTGGCCGTTTGCGGTCTGGGGGCTCGATATGGTTGGTAAGTTAAAGAAATCATCTCCTGGCGGTTTTGAGTACCTCTTGGTCGCCATTGATAAATTCAGTAAGTGGATCGAGGCAAAGCCAGTGAGAAAGGACGACGGTGCTACGGCACTCAAATTTGTCTGCAGCCTCGTGACGAGATACGGCATCCCGCACAGCATAATCACAGATAATGGCACGAACTTCGCTCAAGGAGAATTAAAGGATTACTGCCATGACGTTGGGATCCGACTAGACTTGGCATCAGTGGCTCATCCACAGTCCAATGGTCAGGTCGAAAGAGCCAATGGACTCCTCTTATCCGGAATAAAACCACGCCTTGAAGAACCGCTGCGCCGCGCAGCCGGAGCTTGGGCAGAGGAGTTAGACTCCGTCCTGTGGAGTTTACGAACTCCCCCAACAGGTCAACAGGATTCACTCCGTTCTTCCTGGTATACGGATCCGAAGCCGTGCTCCCCTCCGACATCATCCACGATTCACCGCGAGTTTCCGCCTATGATGAAGAAACCGCTGACGAGGCCAGACAGCTATCTGTGGACCTGATCGAAGAAGCTCGGAACTTAGCAGACCAACGCTCCACCATTTACCAGCAGAAGCTCCGGCGTTATCATAGCCGTCGAGTCCGGAATCGCTCGTTCATGGCCGGAGACCTGGTTCTCCGCCTTCGCCGAGTGAAAGATCACAAGTTGCAATCTCCATGGGAAGGACCTTTCGTCGTTAGCAAAGTGCTTCACAATGGATCGTACTACCTTGTCGATTTCCGAGAGCTAAAGGATAGACTCTGCTAACGGCGCCGGAAACGCAAAGGGAGGATCCGGGTGACATCTACGACGAAAGGAGTGTCCTTGGAACATTGCACAGCTACGTCCTTTCCACACTTAGCATAGAATTACATACATTGTAACAATCATACATGATCAATGAAATAAAGCTTTTGGTTCACTCTTTGAGTCTTTTACCTCCTTTACTTGTTCATTTTAGATCGTGTATGCTTTTTCCGACTAAAACCGCAGAGCTGGATATTTCCGCCTAGGCGTGTATGAAAGTTGTGATTTCTCAAAATCGTCCTTTAGGACGTAAGCTTAAGTTTTCTGATGGAAATTTTTTCTGTTGCGAACTCGTGGATTCCTAGTAGCGATTTCCGGCACCTCGGCTGGGGGCTTGTTTCCGCGGTTATTGAGGGATTGCCATTGGGCTTCGTCGCCGCTGGCGAGCGTTTCCGGCTAAAGGTCTTCCGGCTCGTGGAAGGTCAAGCGAGTAAGCCGGAAAACATAGAAATCAGCACTTGCTTTCCAAACAAAACGAAACGTGCAAATACTATTAAAGGATAGCAGGATAAGTTGTTTCCGCCCATGCATAAATGTTTCGTCCCTAGCTATTTAAGAATTTAAAGTTATATTACAAACCCTCGCTGGGGCCAAAATGATGCATTGTTTTTCCCGCAGGAAGAAAGTTTTCACTCCCCCTTAGCTGGAGAAGTTTTGCCCTTTGGGTCCCCTTCCTCGGCATCCTCTGCCGGAGATGACACGTCCTCGTCACTTTCTTCCTTCGAAGCTGCAGCGCCATCCTTGGGTTCCTCTTGGGGGGCATCCTTGGAGCTGGTCCAGGTAAACTGGGTGCCGGATTCCGCAGGTCGTGCCTCCGCGTCACGCTCCTTCTGAAGTTCGTCTGCAGGAAGCACGAACTTGTCGTAGAATTCTTCATGCCGGATCCTGCGCGCGATGCGGGTGTCGTAGCCGTTTACTGCATCTAGGAGCGCATTGACATTCGCATCCGGAGGAACGCCGGCGGTCACCTGGTCAAGATCAAGCTCCGAGTTATGCGCCAAGCACATGGTCAAGGCCATCGCAGCTGCGCCTCGGGCTGATGATGCTTGTAGATCCGTCACCAGCTCCGGAAGAACGTCCATCTTTTGTATAAGCTTAAGAACATTGCAAGTACGACTCCTCTTGATGGATAAGTTGTAGCATATCTTCCGGGAGGCGGAGATGAGGTCTTTGCAATCATCGCCTGCTAGTTGAAGGAGGTCGTCTCGGGGGAACAAATTCCGACGCTTTTCCGGATACCCAAGCGGCTCTGCACGAGATAATCAGGATATAAGTATGCAATTTGAGCACAAGAAAAAGGTCGGAGCAAACATCTAGACAAGGTTCCAGCATAGTACCCAAGATGTTCTCGCTGAGCAAGTCCCAGTGATGTTCCGCGGTCTCCATATACTTCTGGAGCCCACTGAGCTCTCTCTGCTGCTTCTTGATGGTCTCGCTGTCAGCATTTCTTTTCAATACAAATTCGCCCTTCTCCCTGGCATGCTCGGAGTTTTTCTCCGCCAGCTGTTTCTCGGCCTGCTCCTTTTTTAGTTCCGCCTCCTTTAGTTTCGTCTCCAATTCTTGGTACGAGGAGCGCAGGTTCTCAAGTTCCGAGGAGGCTGTGACAAGGGACGAGGATGCGCCTATAATAACACAGGTCAAAATCGGAATGTGAATTAAGTGATGAGCAAAGGGCGGAAACCAACCTTGAGCTTCCGCCGATTGTTTGTTTAGTTACGCATTCGCATCTTTCAGAGTCCGGATATTTTCCGCCTGACTTAAGGTAACGCGGCGCCGAAGGGCAATGTTTTTGTGCAGCTCGTAATGCGGCGCCTTGCTGTTCTCGTAAAATTAGACAGAGCAGGAGTAAAAATTCCGCTCGTATCAGTGGATTCCTTTAAAGCATTATTGCCGGAACCTTTCCGCCATCATGCTTGGGGGCTACTGCTTCAACTTAAAAATCTTTCCAGAAGTGATATTTGTCTAAGCATTTAAGCGCTAACGTGCATTCTACGTTTCCGCCTACATGCTTGGGGGCTACTGGGGAGTACCTTTTGCTTGCAGACGAGTTTGTCGAGGAACTGGCCGACGTTCTTCTTAAAATCCTGAATCTCCGATGTGGCGACATCAGGTTTCCCCCAGGCGTTGTTCAGCATGGCGTTGAGCAAGTCTTGTTCAAGCTCCCATTTCTCCGCCTCAGTAAGTTTATTGAAAAACTTACTCGCGTATGCCTTGGGGGTGGAAGTGAGGTCAGTCGGATCTCCAAAATTCTTCGGAAACACGACAATATCGCCAGCACCGGCTCCGGCTCTTTTAGAAGAAGTGACTTCAGTTTCTCCTTCACCTTGTACTCCTGCTTCATCTTGAGCAGGTCCTTTGTCTTTAGGATCTTCCCCGCCCACCTTCTCGCTACTAATCAGAACAATTTCCGGTGGAGTATCGGCGGCAGGAGGGGGAGAACGATCACCTTGAGAGGGGACGCTTGAGGAGCGAGTGTGAGATGTGCTTGGCGGAGTCTGGAGTAGGAGGACCAACAATCGGAGACTTTTTCATGTATTTGGTAATGGGCTCTTGGCTGGTGGTCCGGGTGGCGGCGGTACTTGGATTCCTACAAGCAAGCGAAGGGGTTCACATCATAAATAACTTCATCAAAATAGAGATGCGCCATACTCGGAAACTTACGGGGCGCCGGGGATGATGGGGCGCGAGCGTTTGCCAGCTGTTGCTAGCATTTTCAGACGAGCTTGCTCCGCTTTCTTCGAATTTAGCGGAGGGGGCTTCACGGTTTTGGGCTTTTTGGCGGAGGCCTCGCCGCTGGCTCCGGCTTCTGAGCCGGAAGCTTTGGCGCGGGGACGCTTCGAAGGTCGAGGGGCCGCCTTATGGGGTGCCTGTTCCTCTTCCTCTTCTTCGTCATCCGGAACCTCCTCCGCCCCGTCGCCGCTGACAGGAACACGAAGAATGGTGCGAAAGTTTTCCTCCGCCAAAGTATCGAGCTGGAAGAAATATGAGTATAAGTTAAAGTCAACATCCAAAAAACTTGTGAAGTTTGAAGAAACAAAGAAACAGAGCTTACCGGAGGACACCGGGTCGTTGGTGTAGATATCCTTGATCAATTCTGGGACCGGTTGGCCCCGGCCTATCTTCACGAGCGTTTTGATTCTCCTTTTGAGGGAGTCAGCCAGAAGGTCGTGGCGGGTAGCCCGGAGCAGGTCGTCCGCCCCGGTGTATGCGCAGATTAACCGCGCATTGTGCCGCAGTGGCTGGATCTGCCGGGTGAACCAGCTAAGAGTGAGTTGAGCTCCGGTTAGCCCGTCATGGACTAACCAAGATATTCTCCGCGCTGCTTTCTCCAGGATAGGAGTTTGAGCGAGTGAGGGAACGAAGCTCCAGCTCGCGAGTTCTTCCGGAGGCTCGTTGGCGAACTTGGGCAGACCGTCGTGGATGTCCGGAACTGAAGTGTTCTTTTCATAGAACCATCCGGCGTTCCAGTACCGGACGGATTCGTGCGAATCATGTGGTGGATACATGCGTCCAGGTCGGAGCATAAACGTCATGCTCCCACAGTTCACCATTGCTTTGTCTTTTGTTTCCTTCTTCACTCGGAAGAAAAACTGCCATAACTTGACATCCGGTCGGATTCCGAGATGCCCTTCGCAAAGTGTTGCAAAGTTGGAGAGGAGGAGGTATGAGTTTGGACAGATGTTGTGAGGCTGGAGCCCATATGTGTTGAGGATGGAGAGGAAAAACTCCGAGCAGGGAAGCGACAGCCCACGCTCCACCCAAGCCTTGGTCATAACTACTTCACCAGCTCCGGGCTTGGGGACGTCGGTGTCGCGTATGAAGCTCCAGTGGGCGGAGATCATACCCTCGTTCTGGAGCTCTCTAAGCTCCACGTCGGTGGTTTCACAGGGCCACCATTGACCTCGTTCTCCTTCGCGGATCCGAGCTTTAGAAGCCCTTTTGTTTTCCGCTTCCTGCACTTTGGTTGCCATCCTCGCTTGACCTTCGAGTTCCTCTTGGAGTTCTTTGAGGGAGGGGGTCCGGCCTGGAGTGGTGCTGGAAGATGCGGAAAATGGTTGAGCTAGCCGGATGTCGGAAACATATGGTGGTAGGAACGCAAGGGGATCCGGGCAAATTGGTTCCACGGCACTGGGATCCGGGTTACTCGGAGAACTACCAGTGCTATGGGGAGAACCGTGAGGCATGCTTCCGGCTGCACCCATGCGAGCTAAGTTGAGTAACCGGAAATCTACGCTACGACTATTTCTTCTTCTACAAGACCGGTGCACGTACCGGCAATGGCGCGACGGTCCGGCGAAGTTCCGGCGAAGTGGAGGTCGATGAGCTGGCGATTTCGAGCCTCCGACGACCACGAATCGGCGGCGAAGTTGATTTCTTGATCAACCGTGGCAATCTTGGTTGAAGGAGAGGCTTGAGGCAGCGGCGCGCGAAGCTCCCGTGAGGAAGGTTCGCCGGAGTTGAGATCCGTCGGGCGGCGCGGCGCGAGGAAGAAGATGAAGTGGTGAGGTGCGGTGAAAGAATGAAGAAATTACCGAGCCGCGGGGTATTTATAGGCCACGCGCGGAGATTCGGGATTCGGATCCGACGGTGGAAACGGAACGGTCGCACCGTTGGATGGATGACACGTGTCTTAGGTCAAGTGCGGTAAAACGACGTGGAGGTAACTTAACCATGCATTCCCGAAATTTCCGGCTAAAGATTTGCATCTGCGAAAATTTAGCGCGGGAAATAAGGAGGTTATGCGCGGGAAAGGCGGAATCTCCGTTGCAATACCCGATCTGAAGACGAAGGATTTCCGAGTGAATGAACCCGGAATCGAGTAAAAGTTTTGAAGCTCTTCAAGATTCTCTTCGGATCCGAGCTGAATGAAGTCGGAGGAATGATGAATCTTGGAGAACTTCGGGGGCTACTATTGTGGGTATACTTTATGGGTATATCAACGGCATGGCCTAGATCCGGCAAGCCCGGGTGGCCCATAGTTGGTGGTGAGGCATGTGGCCCATCGGGCGGCCCAGTTGCTGTAGATCCTGAAGGATGAAGTCCAGCCCAGGAACAGGAAGCCGGATCTCAACCGACCTACGAAGGAGGCCGGATCCATGACAGCCCATGAAGTATCTGGATCCCGCAGTATTTGGAGGAAGGCGGATCCTTGACGTACACGGCAAGATATTGTACCGTAGTTAGGCAACTTGTATTCCGGCTAGGACTCTCCATGTAAACCCTAGATCTGTGCGTCTTTATAAGCCGGATCCTGGGAGCCCTAGAAGACAACCACAACTCATTGTAACAACGCGAAAGCGCCCAGATAATTCCAGACAAGCAGCAGTAGGCCCTGTCATCGTGCAGGTGTTCCGAAGCTGGGTAACTCACGTACCACCGTCCCGTGTGCACTCCGCCCTATGGCCCCTACTTCTTCTCCCCCTCGTGAGGATCCCTCCTCCGAGGCACCGTCGATTAGGCAACGACAGGTATGGATGAAGAGGTTCATTGTTGAGCTTGGTGTGGTTCCTAGTGCATTGGACCCGTTAGTCATTTATTGTGACAACACGGGTGCCATCGCCAATGCAAAGGAACCAAGGTCACACAAGAAGCTGAAGCATATCAAGCTGCGTTTTCATTCGATTCGCGAGTACATCGAAGATGGTGAAGTAGAGATTTGGAAAGTACACACAGATCTGAATGTTGCAGATCCGTTGACTAAAGATCTCCCTAGGGCAAAGCATGACCAACACCAGAATGCCATGGGTGTTAGGTACCTTACAATGTAATCTAGATTATTGACTCTAGTGCAAATGGGAGACTGTTGGAGATATGCCCAAGAGGCAATAATAAAGTGGTTATTATAATATCTTTGTGTTTATGATAAATGTTTGCATACCATGCTATAATTGTATTAACCGAAACATTGATACATGTGTGTTATGTAAACAACAAGGAGTCCCTAGTAAGCCTCTTGTATAACTAGCTTGTTGATTAATGGATGATCATGGTTTCGTGATCATGAACATTGGATGTTATTAATAACAAGGTTATGTCATTAGTTGAATGATATAATGGACACACACCCAAATGAGCGTAGCATAAGATCAAGTCATTAAGTTCAAATTGCTATAAGCTTTCGATACATAGTTGCCTTAGTCCTTCGACCATGAGATCATGTAAATCACTTACACCGGAAGGGTACTTTGATTACATCAAACGCCATTGCGTAAATTGGTGGTTACAAAGATGGGATTAAGTATTTGGAAAGTGTGAGTTGAGGCATATGGATCAATAGTGGGATTTGTCCATCCTGATGACGGATAGATATACTCTGGGCCCTCTCGGTGGAATGTCGTCTGATTAGCTTGCAAGCACATGATTGGATCATGAGAGATGACATACCGCGGTACGAGTAAAATGTACTTGTCGGTAACGAGGTTGAACAAGGTATGGAGATACCGATGATCAAACCTCGGACAAGTAGAATATCGTGTGACAAAGGGAATTGGCATCGTATGTAAATGGTTCAATCGATCACTAAGTCATCGTTGAATATGTGGGAGCCATTATGGATCTCCAGATCCCGCTATTGGTTATTGCTCGGAGAGGAGTCTCGACCATGTCTGCATAGTTCGCGAACCGTAGGGTGACGCGCTTAAGGTTCGATGTCGCATAAGTAGATTCGGAATATGAGTTGGAGTCCGAAGTTTTTGTTCGGAGTCTTGGATGGGATCCAGGACATCACGAGGAGGTCCGGAATTGTCCGGAGAATAAGATTCATATATGGAAGTCAATTTCCGGGGTTCGGGAAAAGTCCGGTGTTTTGACCGGAGCTTCTAGAAGGTTCTAGAGGGCCACCAGTGGGCCCACCACCCCGAGAGAGGCCACATAGGTGCCACATGGCATAGTGGGTCCAGCCCACCATGACATGTGGGCCCAGGCCGGCCCCCCCTTAGAGATAAGATCTATCTCTAATTTAAATGGTTTAAATTTAGAGATAAGATCTATCTCCTAAAATAAAGTGTTTAAATTAGGAGATAAGGGGGAAGACTTGGGGGAGGAGTTGGCCCCTCCCCATGCGCCGGCCAAGGGGGCAGGTGGGCCCTAGGGGAAACCCTAGGCCGACCCCTGATACGTCCCAAACGTATCTATAATTTCTTATGTTCCATGCTACTTTTATGATGATACTCACATGTTTTATACACATTATATGTCATTATCATCCATTTTCTGGCACTAACCTATTGACGAGATGCCGAAGAGCCAGTTGTTGTTTTCTGCTGTTTTTGGTTTCAGAAATCCTAGTAAGGAAATATTCTCATAATTGGACGAAATCAACGCCCAGGGGCTTATTTTTCCACGAAGCTTCCAGAAGACCGAAAGGGAAACGAAGTGGGGCGACGAGGCGGCCACACAACAGGGCGGCGCGGCCAGGGCTTGGGCCGTGCGGCCCTAGTGTGTGAGCCCCTCGTGGCGCCCCCTGACCTACCTCTTCGCCTACTTAAAGTCTTCGTCGCGAAACCCCCAGTACCGAGAGCCACGATACGGAAAACCTTCCAGAGACGCCGCCGCCGCCAATCCCATCTCGGGGGATTCAGGAGATCGCCTCCGGCACCCTGCCGGAGAGGGGAATCATCTCCCGGAGGGCTCTTCATCGCCATGATCGCCTCCGGATCGATGTGTGAGTAGTTCACCCCTGGACTATGGGTCCATAGCAGTAGCTAGATGGTCGTCTTCTCCTCATTGTGCTATCATGTTAGATCTTGTGAGCTGCCTATCATGATCAAGATCATCTATTTGTAATGCTACATGTTGTGTTTGTTGGGATCCGATGAATATTGAATACTATGTCAAGTTGATTATCAATCTATCATATATGTTGTTTATGTTCTTGCATGCTCTCCGTTGCTAGTAGAGGCTCCGGCCAAGTTGATACTTGTAACTCCAAGAGGGAGTATTTATGCTCGATAGTGGGTTCATGCCTCCATTGAATGCAGGACGAGTGACGGAAAGTTCTAAGGTTGTGGATGTGCTTTGTTGCCACTAGGGATAAAACATTGATGCTTTGTCTAAGGATATTTGTGTTGATTACATTACGCACCATACTTAATGCAATTGTCCTGTTGCTTGCAACTTAATACCGGAAGGGGTTCGGATGATAACCTCGAAAGTGGACTTTTTAGGCATAGATGCATGTCTGGATAGCGGTCCGTGTACTTTGTCGTAATGCCCCGATTAAATCTCATAGTACTCATCATGATATATGTATGTGCATTGTTATGCCTTCTTTATTTGTCAATTGCCCAACCGTAATTTGTTCACCCAACATGCTATTTATCTTATGGGAGAGACACCGCTAGTGAACTGTGGACCCCGGTCCATTCTTTACATCCGAAATACAATCTACTCGCAATTGTTCTTTACTGTTCTTCGCAAACAAACATCATTTTCCACACTATACAATTAATCCTTTGTTACAGCAAGCCGGTGAGATTGACAACCTCACTGTTACGTTGGGGCAAAGTACTTTGATTGTGTTGTGCAGGTTCCACGTTGGCGCCGGAATCCCTGGTGTTGCGCCGCACTACACTTCGCCGCCATCAACCTTCAACGTGCTTCTTGGCTCCTCCTGGTTCGATAAACCTTGGTTTCTTTCTGAGGGAAAACTTGCTACAGTACGCATCACACCTTCCTCTTGGGGTTCCCAACGGACGTGTGTTAATTGCACGCACCAAGCACTTTTTCTGGCGCCGTTGCCGGGGAGATCAAGACACGCTGCAAGGGGAGTCTCCACTTCCAATCTCTTTACTTTGTTTTTATCTTGCTTTATTTTATTTACTACTTTGTTTGCTGCACTAAAACAAAACACAAAGAAATTAGTTGCTAGCTTTACTTTATTTATTATCTTGTTTGCGTTCTCCATATTAAAAACACAAAAAAATTAGTTACTCGCATTTACTTTATCTAGTTTGCTTTATTTACTACTGCTAAAATGAATACTCCTGAAAACACTAAGTTGCGTGACTTCACAAACACTAATAATAATGATTTCCTATGCACACCTATTGCTCCACCTGCTACTACAGCAGAATTCTTTGAAATTAAACCTGCTTTACTGAATCTTGTCATGAGAGAGCAATTTTCTCGGTGTTAGTTATGATGATGCTGCTGTCCATCTTAATAATTTTGTTGAACTTTGTGAAATGCAAAAGTATAAGGATGTAGATGGTGACATTATAAAATTAAAATTGTTTCCTTTCTCCTTAAGAGGAAGAGCTAAAGATTGGTTGCTATCTTTGCCTAAGAATAGTATTGATTCATGGACTAAATGTAAAGATGCTTTCATTGGTAGATATTATCCTCCTGCTAAAATTATATCTTTGAGAAGTAGCATAATGAATTTTAAGCAATTGGATAATTAACATGTTGCTCAAGCATGGGAAAGAATGAAATCTTTGGTAAAGAATTGCCCAACCCATGGACTGACTACTTGGATGATCATCCAAACCTTCTATGCAGGATTGAATTTTTCTTCGCGGAACCTATTGGATTCAGCTGCTGGAGGTACCTTTATGTCCATCACTTTGGGGGCGGCAACAAAGCTTCTTGATGATATGATGGTCAATTACTCGAATGGCACACGGAAAGAGCTCCACAAGGTAAGAAGGTAAATTCTGTTGAAGAAACCTCCTCCTTGAGTGATAAGATTGATGTGATTATGTCTATACTTGTGAATGGTAGATCTAATGTTGATCCAAATAATGTTCCTTTAGCTTTATTGGTTGCTCAAGAAGAAAATGTTGATGTGAACTTCATTAAAAGTAATAATTTCAACAACAATACTTATAGGAATAATTCTGGTAACAACTATAGGCATATCCTTCTGCTAATAGTAATGGTTATGGTAATTCTTATGGGAATTCTTACAACAATAATATGAGTGTACCCCCTGGTCTTGAAGCCATGCTTAAAGAATTTATTAGTACACAAACTGCTTTTAACAAATCTGTTGAGGAAAAGCTTGATAAAATTGATATTCTTGCTTCTAAGGTTGATAGACTTGCCTCTGATGTTGATCTTTTAAATTTGAAAGTTATGCCTAATAAGGATAATGATAATAAGATTGTTACTACAGCAAATGCCATCCAAGTTATAATTAATGAGAATATAAGATTGATGGCTGAATTGCATGCTAGGTGGGATAGAGAAGAAAATGAAAAACTTGCTAAAGAGAATAATGTAGCTAAAGTTTGGACTATTACCACCACTAGTAATGATAATGATTCACATGTTGCTAAACCTCCTACTATCAATGGTAAAATAATTGTTGTTGGCAATGTTTCTACTCCTAGTGCAAAGCGTGCAAAATTACTCGAAACTTGCTAAAACTCGTCGAAACCGCTTGTGATAAAACTGCTGAAATTTTTTTCAACATTGGGGACAATGATCCCATTGCTGTAGATCATAATGGTTTAGATTTTGATGATTTTCACATCTCTGAAGTTATAAAGTTCTTACAAAAACTTGCTAGAAGTCCTAATGCTAGTGCTATAAATTTGGCCTTTACAAAACATATTACAAATGCTCTCATAAAAGCTAGAGAAGAGAAACTAAAACTTGAAACTTCTATTCCTAGGAAGTTAGAAGATGGTTGGGAGCCCATCATTAAGATGAGGGTCAATGATTTTGATTGTAATGCTTTATGTGATCTTGGTGCAAGTATTTCTGTTATGCCTAAGAAAATCTATGATATGCTTGACTTGCCACCATTGAAAAATTGTTATTTGGATGTTAATCTTGCTGATAATGTTATAAAGAAACCTTTGGGGAGGATTGATAATGTTCGCATTATGGTTAACAATAACCTTGTCCCCGTTGATTTTGTTGTCTTGGATATTGAATGCAATGCATCTTGTCCCATTATATTGGGAAGACCTTTTCTTCGAACTGTTGGTGCTACTATTGATATGAAGGAAGGTAATATTAAATATCAATTTCCTCTCAAGAAAGGTATGGAACACTTCCCTAGAAAGAAAATGAAGTTACCTTATGATTCTATTATTAGAACAAATTATGATGTCGATGCTTCATCTCTTGATAATACTTGATTCACACTTTCGCGCCTAGGCTGAAAGGCGTTAAAGAAAAGCGCTTATGGGAGACAACCCATGATTTTACTACAGTACTTTTGTTTTATATTTGAGTCTTGGAAGTTGTTACTACTGTAGCAACCTCTCCTTATCTTTATTTTATTGCATTGTTGTGCCAAGTAAAGTCTTTGATAGTAAAGTCAATACTAGATTTGGATTACTTGCGAGAAACAGATTTCTTGTCTGTCACGAATTTGGGCAGGGTTCTCTGTAGGTAACTCGGAAAAATCTGCCAATTTACGTGCGTGATCCTCGAGATATGTACGCAACTTTCATTCAATTTGAGCATTTTCATCTGAGCAAGTTAAGTGCCCCTGGAAAATTCGTCTTTACGGACTGTTCTGTTTTGACAGATTCTGCCTTTTATTTCGCATTGCTTGTTTTGCTATGTTTGATGGATTTCTTTGTTCCATTAACTTTCAGTAGCTTTTTGCAATGTCCAGAAGTGTTAAGAATGATTATGTCACCTCTGAATGTATGAGTTTTCAATTATGCACTAACCCTCTAATGAGTTTGTTTCGAGTTTGGTGTGGAGGATGTTTTCAAGGGTCAAGAGAGGAGGATGATATACTATGATCAAGAAGAGTGAAAAGTCAAAGCTTGGGGATGCCCCGTGGTTCATCCCTGCATATTTCAAGAAGACTCAAGCATCTAAGCTTGGGGATGCCCAAGGCATCCCCTTCTTCATCGACAACTTATCAGGTCATCTCTAGTGAAACTATATTTTTATTCAGTCACATCTTATGTGCTTTGCTTGGAGCGTCTGTTTGTTTTTGTTTTTGTTTTTGTTTGAATAAAGTCGGATCCTAGCATTCCTTGTTTGGGAGAGAGACACGCTCCGCTGTTTCGTATGAACACATATGTTCTTAGCTTTATTCTTAATGTTCATTGCGAAGATTGAACTACTTCGTTCATTGATATATGGTTGGAAACGGAAAATGCCGCATGTGGTAATTGGTATAATGTCTTGAATAATTTGATACTTGGCAATTGTTGTGCTCATATAAATCATGTTTAAGCTCTTGCATCATGTACTTTGCACCTATTAATGAAGAACTACATAGAGCTTGTTAAAATTTGGTTTGCATGATTGGTCTCTCTAAGTCTAGATATTTTCTGGTTGAGGTGTTTGAAAAACAAGGAGACGATGTAAAGTCTTATAATAGTTACAATATGTTCATATGTGAGCTTTGCTGCACCTTTTATACTTGAGTTTGCTTCAAACAACCTTGCTAGCCTAACCTTGTATTGAGAGGGATTCTTCTCGTGCATCCAAATCCTTGAGCCAAAAACTATGCCATTTGTGTCCACCATACCTACCTACCACATGGTATTTCTCTGCCATTCCAAAGTACATTACTTGAGTGCTACCTTTAAAATTCCATTCTTTGCCTTTACAATACATAGCTCACGGGAAAATAGCCTTAAAAACTATTGTGGTGAAGAATATGTACTTATGTATCTTATTTCTTAATAAGTTGCTTGTTGAGCGGTAACCATGTTTCTGGGGACGCCATCAACTTTTACCTTTGTTGAATATCATGTGAGTTGCTATGCATGTTCGTCTTGTCCGAAGTAAGAGCGATTTTCATGATCAAATGGTTTGAGTATGCATATTGTTAGAGAAGAACATTGGGCCGCTAACTAAAGCCATGAACCATGGTAGAAGTTTCAGTTTGGACACAAAACCTCAATCTCTTATGAGAATATTACCTGTTGTTGAATGCTTAAGCATTAAAAGAGTAGTCCATTATCTGTTGTCTATGTTGTCCCGGTATGGGTGTCTAAGTTGAGAATGATCAAAAGCGAGAAATCCAATGCGAACCTTCTCCTTAGACCCTTGTACGAGGCGGCATAGAGGTACCCTTTGTGACACTTGGTTGAAACATATGCTATGCAATGATAATCCGTGTTAATCCAAGCTAATTAGGACAAGGTGCGAGCACTATTAGTATACTATGCATGAGGCTTGCAACTTATAGGATGTCTTATACATAACACATATGATTTATTACTACTGTTGACAAAATTGTTTCTATGTTTTCAAAATGAAAAGCTCTAGCACAAAAATAGTAATCCATGCTTCCCTCTGCGAAGGGCCTATCTTCTACTTTATTGTTGAGTCAGTTTACCTATTCTTTCTATCTTAGAAGCAAACACTTGTGTAAAATGTGTGCATTGATTCTTACATGATTACCTATTGCACTTGTTATATTACTTTGTGTTGGCAATTATCCATGAGATATATATGTTGAAGTTGAAAGCAACCGCTGAAACTTATATCTTCTTTTGTGTTGCTTCAATACCTTTACTTTGAATTTATTGCTTTATGAGTAACTCTTATGCAAGTCTTATTGATGCTTGTCTTGAAAGTATTATTCATGAAAAGTCTTTGCTATATGATTCATTTGTTTACTCATTATCTTCATCATTGCTTCGAATCGCTGCATTCATCTCATGTGCTTTACAATAGTATTGATCAAGATTATGATAGCATGTCAGTTCAGAAATTATCCTTGTTATCGTTTACCTACTCGAGGGCGAGTAGGAACTAAGCTTGGGGATGCTTGATACGTCCCAAACGTACCTATAATTTCTTATGTTCCATGCTACTTTTATGATGATACTCACATGTTTTATACACATTATATGTCATTATTATGCATTTTTCGGCACTAACCTATTGACGAGCTGCCGAAGAGCCAGTTGCTGTTTTTTGCTGTTTTTGGTTTCAAAAATCCTAGTAAGGAAATATTCTCGGAATTGGACGAAATCAACGCCCAGGGGCTTATTTTTCCACAAAGCTTCCAGAAGACCGAAAGGGAAACGAAGTGGGGCGACGAGGCGGCCACACAACAGGGCGGCGCGGCCAGGGCTTGGGCCGCGCGGCCCTAGCGTGTGGGCCCCTCGTGGCGCCCCCGACCTACCTCTTCGCCTACTTAAAGTCTTCGTCGCGAAACCCCCGCATCGAAAGCCACGATACGGAAAACCTTCCGGAGACGCCGCCGCCGCCAATCCCATCTCGGGGATTCAGGAGATCGCCTCCGGCACCCTGCCGGAGAGGGAATCATCTCCCGGAGGGCTCTTCATCGCCATGATCGCCTCCGGATCGATGTGTGAGTAGTTCACCCCTGGACTATGGGTCCATAGCAGTAGCTAGATGGTCGTCTTCTCCTCATTGTGCTATCATGTTAGATCTTGTGAGCTGCCTATCATGATCAAGATCATCTATTTGTAATGCTACATGTTGTGTTTGTTGGGATCCGATGAATATTGAATACTATGTCAAGTTGATTATCAATCTATCATATATGTTGTTTATGTTCTTGCATGCTCTCCGTTGCTAGTAGAGGCTCTGGCCAAGTTGATACTTCTAACTCCAAGAGGGAGTATTTATGCTCGATAGTGGGTTCATGCCTCCATTGAATCTGGGACAGTGACAGAAAGTTCTAAGGTTGTGGATGTGCTGTTGCCACTAGGGATAAAACATCGATGCTTTGTCTAAGGATATTTGTGTTGATTACATTACGCACCATACTTAATGCAATTGTCTCGTTGCTTGCAACTTAATACCGGAAGGGGTTCGGATGATAACCTCGAAAGTGGACTTTTTAGGCATAGATGCATGCTTGGATAGCGGTCTATGTACTTTGTCGTAATGCCCTGATTAAATCTCATAGTACTCATCATGATATATGTATGTGCATTGTTATGCCTTCTTTATTTGTCAATTGCCCAACTGTAATTTGTTCACCCAACATGCTATTTATCTTATGGGAGAGATGATGCGTGCAGTTAACACACGTCCGTTGGGAACCCCAAGAGGAAGGTGTGATGCGTACAGTAGCAAGTTTTCCCTCAGAAAGAAACCAAGGTTTATCGAACCAGTAGGAGCCAAGAAGCACGTTGAAGGTTGTTGGTGGCGGAGTGTAGTGCGGCGCAACACCAGGGATTCCGGCGCCAACGTGGAACTCCGCACAACACAATCAAAGTACTTTGCCCCAACGTAACAGGTGAGGTTGTCAATCTCACCGGCTTGTCAGTAACAAAGGATTAGATGTATAGTGTGGAAGATGATGTTTGTTTGCGAAGAACAGTAAAGAACAATTGCAGTAGATTGTATTTCAGATGTAAAGAATAGGACCGGGGTCCACAGTTCACTAGCGGTGTCTCTCCCATAAGATAAACAGATGTTGGGTGAACAAATTACAATTGGGCAATTGACAAATAAAGAAGGCATAACAATGCACATACATATATCATGATGAGTACTATGAGATTTAATCGGGGCATTACGACAAAGTACATAGACCGCTATCCAAGCATGCATCTATGCCTAAAAAGTCCACTTTCAGGTTATCATCCGAACCCCTTCCGGTATTAAGTTGCAAGCAACAGAACAATTGCATTAAGTATGGTGCGTAATGTAATCAACACAAATATCCTTAGACAAAGCATCGATGTTTTATCCCTAGTGGCAACAAGACATCCACAACCTTAGAACTTTCCGTCACCGTCCCAGATTTAATGGAGGCATGAACCCACTATCGAGCATAAATACTCCCTCTTGGAGTCACAAGTATCAACTTGGCCGAGCCTCTACTAGCAACGGAGAGCATGCAAGAACATAAATAACATATATGATAGATTGATAATCAACTTGACATAGTATTCAATATTCATCGGATCCCAACAAACACAACATGTAGCATTACAAATAGATGATCTTGATCATGATAGGCAGCTCACAAGATCTAACATGATAGCACAATGAGGAGAAGACAACCATCTAGCTACTGCTATGGATCCATAGTCCAGGGGTGGACTACTCACACATCAATCCGGAGGCGATCATGGCGATGAAGAGACCTCCGGGAGATGATTCCCCTCTCCCAGCGAGGTGCCGGAGGCGATCTCCTGAATCCCCCGAGATGGGATTGGCGGCATCTGCGTCTCTGGAAGGTTTTCCGTATCGTGGCTCTCGGTACTGGGGGTTTCGCGACGAAGACTATATGTAGGCGAAAGGGTAGGTCAGGGGGCATCACGAGGGCCCCACACAACAAGTCGGCGCGGCCACCTCGTGGCCCCACTTCGTTTCCTCTTCGGACTTCTGGAAGCTTCGTGGAAAAATAGGACCCTGGGCGTTGATTTCGTCCAATTCCGAGAATATTTCCTTACTAGGATTTCTGAAACCAAAAACAACGAGAAAACAACAAGCTGGCTCTTCGGCATCTCGTCAATAGGTTAGTGCCGGAAAATGCATAATAATGACATATAATGTGTATAAAACATGTGAGTATCATCATAAAAGTAGCATGGAACATAAGAAATTATAGATACGTTTGGGACGTATCAAGCATCCCCAAGCTTAGTTCCTACTCGCCCTCGAGTAGGTAAACGATAACAAAGATAATTTCTGAAGTGACATGCTATCATAATCTTGATCATACTATTGTAAGCATATGAGATGAATGCAGAGATTCGAAGCAATGATGAAGATAATGAGTAAACAAATGAATCATATAGCAAAGACTTTTCATGAATAATACTTTCAAGACAAGCATCAATAAGACTTGCATAAGAGTTACTCATAAAGCAATAAATTCGAAGTAAAGGCATTGAAGCAACACAAAGGAAGATATTAGTTTCAGCGGTTGCTTTCAACTTCAACATGTATATCTCATGGATAATTGTCAACACAAAGTAATATAACAAATGCAATAGGTAAACATGTAAGAATCAATGCACACAGTTGATACAAGTGTTTGCTTCTGGGATAGAAGGAATAGGTAAACTGACTCAACAATAAAGTAAAAGATAGGCCCTTCGCAGAGGAAGCATGGATTACTATATTTGTGCTAGAGCTTTTCATTTTGAAAACAAGAAACAATTTTGTCAACGGTAGTAATAAAGCATATGTGTTATGTATAAGACATCTTATAAGTTGCAAGCCTCATGCATAGTATACTAATAGTGCTCGCACCTTGTCCTAATTAGCTTGGATTAACACGGATTATCATTGCATAGCATATGTTTCAACCAAGTGTCACAAAGGGGTACCTCTATGCCGCTTCGTACAAGGGTCTAAGGAGAAGGTTCGCATTGGATTTCTCGCTTTTGATCATTCTCAACTTAGACACCCATACCGGGACAACATAGACAACAGATAATGGACTCCTCTTTTAATGCTTAAGAATTCAACAACAGGTAATATTCTCATAAGAGATTGAGGTTTTGTGTCCAAACTGAAACTTCCACCATGATTCATGGCTTTAGTTAGCGGCCCAATGTTCTTCTCTAACAAGTATGCATACTCAAACCTTTTGATCATGAAAATCGCCCTTACTTCGGACAAGACGAACATGCATAGCAACTCACATGATATTCAACAAAGGTAAAAGTTGATGGCGTCCCCGTAAACATGGTTACCGCTCAACAAGCAACTTATTAAGAAATAAGACACATAAGTACATATTCTTCACCACAATAGTTTTTAAGGCTATTTGTCCCATGAGCTATATATTGTAAAGGTAAAGAATAGAAATTTAAAGGTAGCACTCAAGTAATGTACTTTGGAATGGCGGGGAAATACCATGTGGTAGGTAGGTATGGTGGACACAAATGGCGTAGTTTTTGGCTCAAGGATTTGGATGCACGAGAAGAATTCCTCTCAATACAAGGCTAGGCTAGCAAGGTTGTTTGAAGCAAACTCAAGTATAAAAGGTGCAGCAAATCTCACATATGAACATATTGTAGGTATTATAAGACTTTACATTGTCTCCTTGTTGTTCAAACACCTTAACCAGAAAATATCTAGACTCTAGAGATCAATCATGCAAACCAAATTTTAACAAGCTCTATGTAATTATTCATTAATGGGTACAAGGTACATGATGCAAGAGCTTAAACATGATCTATATGAGCACAACAATTGCCAAGTATCACATTATTCAAGACATTATACCATTTACCACATGCGGCATTTTCCGTTTCGAACCATATAACAATGAATGAAATAGTCCAACTTTCGCAATGAACATTAAAGATGAAGCTAAGAACACATGTGTTCATACGAAATAGCGGAGCGTGTCTCTCTCCCAAACAAAGAATGCTAGGATCCGATCTTATTCAAACAAAACGAAAATAAAAACAAACAGATGCTCCAAGTAAAGCACATAAGATGTGACGGAATGAAAATATAGTTTCACTAGAGGTGACCTGATAAGTTGTCGATGAAGAAGGGATGCCTTGGGCATCCCCAAGCTTAGACGCTTGAGTCTTCTTAAAATATGCAGGGATGAACCACGGGGGCATCCCCAAGCTTAAACTCTTCACTCTTCTTGATTATATTGTATCATCCTCCTCTCTTGACCCTTGAAAACTTCCTCCACACCAAACTTAAAACAAAGTCATTAGAGGGTCAGTGCATAATTCATATATTCAGAGGTGACATAATCATTCTTAACACTTCTGGACATTGCACAAAGCTACTGAAAGTTAATGGAAGAAAGAAATCCATCAAACATAGCAAAACAGGCAATGCGAAATAAAAGGCAGAATCTGTCAAAACAGAACAGTCCGTAGAGACGAATTTTTTAGAGGCACCAGACTTGCTCAGATGAAAATGCCCAAATTGAATGAAAGTTGCGTACATATCTGAGGATCACGCACGTAAATTGGCAGATTTTTCTGAGTTACCTACAGAGAACCCTGCCCAAATTCGTGACAGACAGAAATTTGTTTCGGCGCAATAATCCAAATCTAGTATCAACCTTGCTATCAAAGACTTTACTTGGCACAACAATGCAATAAAATAAGATAAGGAGAGGTTGCTACAGTAGTAAACAACTTCCAAGACACAACAAAACAGTAACAAAATAAAAACATGGGTTATCTCCCAAGAAGTTCTTTCTTTATAGCCATTAAGATGGGCTCAGCAATTTTAATGATGCTCGCGCAAGAAATAAGAGTTGAAGCAAAAGAGAGCATCAAGAAGCAAATTCAAAACACATTTAAGCCTAACCCAGTTCCTATGAAAAGGAATCTTGTACACAAATAAATTCATGAAGCATAATGCAACAAGCATAGAAAGATAAAACAAGTGTAACTTCAAGATTTTCAGCAAAAAGAGAGGTGTTTTAGTAACATGAAAATTTCTACAACCATATTTTCCTCTCTCATAAAGATTTTCAGTAGCATCATGAATAAACTCAACAATATAACTATCAAATGAAACATTCTTATCATGAGCTATATGCATAAAATTATTACTCTCCACATAAGCATAATAAATTTTATTAGTTGTAGTGGGAGCAAATTCAACAAAGTAGCTATCATTATTATTCTCATCAAGTGTAGGAGGCATAGTATAATCATAATAAAATTTACTCTCCATAGTAGGCGGCACCAAAAGATCACTATCATTATAATCATCATAAATAGGAGGCAAAGTATCATCAAAGAAAATTTTCTCCTCAATGCTTGGGGGACTAAAGATATCATGCTCATCGAAACCAACTTACCCAAGCTTAGAATTTTCCATAGCATTAGCAACAATGGTGTTCAAAGCATTCATACTAATAACATTCCCATTAGCATGCATATAAAGTTCCATGGGTTTTTTAATTCTCTCTTCAAACACATCATGTCCTAATTCAAAATAAAGTTCATAAAGATCTCTCATTTTGTTGTTGTTTTCCATTAAGCCTAACTAGTGAAGTCACACAACTTAGTGTTCTCAGGAGTATTCATTTTAGCAATAGTAAATAAAGCAAACTAGATAAAGTAAATGCAAGTAACTAATTTTTTTGTGTTTTTAATATGGAGAACAAGACAGTAAATAAAGTAAAACTAGCAACTAATTTTTTGTGTTTTGTTTTAGTGCAGCAAACAAAGTAGTAAATAAAGTAAAGCAAGACAAAAACAAAGTAAAGAGATTGGAAGTGGGAGACTCCCCTTGCAGCGTGTCTTGATCTCCCCGGCAACGGCGCCAGAAAAAGAGCTTGATGCGTGCAGTTAACACACGTCCGTTGGGAACCCCAAGAGGAAGGTGTGATGCGTACAGTAGCAAGTTTTCCCTCGGAAAGAAACCAAGGTTTATCGAACCAGTAGGAGCCAAGAAGCACGTTGAAGGTTGTTGGTGACGGAGTGTAGTGCGGCGCAACACCAGGGATTCCGGCGCCAACGTGGAACCTGCACAACACAATCAAAGTACTTTGCCCCAACGTAACAGTGAGGTTGTCAATCTCACCGGCTTGCTGTAACAAAGGATTAGATGTATAGTGTGGAAGATGATGTTTGTTTGCGAAGAACAGTAAAGAACAATTGCAGTAGATTGTATTTCAGATGTAAAGAATAGGACCGGGGTCCATAGTTCACTAGCGGTGTCTCTCCCATAAGATAAACAGATGTTGGGTGAACAAATTACAGTTGGGCAATTGACAAATAAAGAAGGCATAACAATGCACTTACATATATCATGATGAGTACTATGAGATTTAATCAGGGCATTACGACAACTATGCCTAAAAAGTCCACTTTCAGGTTATCATCCGAACCCCTTCCGGTATTAAGTTGCAAGCAACAGACAATTGCATTAAGTATGGTGCGTAATGTAATCAACACAAATATCCTTAGACAAAGCATCGATGTTTTATCCCTAGTGGCAACAAGCACATCCACAACCTTAGAACTTTCTCGTCACCGTCCCGCATTTAATGGAGGCATGAACCCACTATCGAGCATAAATACTCCCTCTTGGAGTCACAAGTATCAACTTGGCCGAGCCTCTACTAGCAACGGAGAGCATGCAAGAACATAAATAACATATATGATAGATTGATAATCAACTTGACATAGTATTCAATATTCATCGGATCCCAACAAACACAACATGTAGCATTACAAATAGATGATCTTGATCATGATAGGCAGCTCACAAGATCTAACATGATAGCACAATGAGGAGAAGACAACCATCTAGCTACTGCTATGGACCCATAGTCCAGGGGTGGACTACTCACACATCAATCCGGAGGCGATCATGGCGATGAAGAGACCTCCGGGAGATGATTCCCCTCTCCGGCGAGGTGCCGGAGGCGATCTCCTGAATCCCCCGAGATGGGATTGGCGGCGGCTGCCTCTCTGGAAGGTTTTCCGTATCGTGGCTCTCGGTACTGGGGGTTTCGCGACGAAGACTATATGTAGGCGAAAGGGTAGGTCAAGGGGCGTCACGAGGGGCCCACACAACAGGCCGGCGCGGTCAGGGCTTGGGCCGCGCTGCTCTGTTGTGTGGCCACCTCGTGGCCCCACTTCGTTTCCTCTTCGGACTTCCGGAAGCTTCGTGGAAAAATAGGACCCCGGGCGTTGATTTCGTCCAATTCCGAGAATATTTCCTTACTAGGATTTCTAAAACCAAAAACAGCAGAAACAAGCAATCGACTCTTCGGCATCTCGTCAATAGGTTAGTGCCGGAAAATGCATAATAATGACATATAATGTGTATAAAACATGTGAGTATCATCATAAAAGTAGCATGGAACATAAGAAATTATAGATACATTTGGGACGTATCAAGAGACACCGCTAGTGAACTGTGGACCCCGGTCCATTCTTTACATCTGAAATACAATCTACTGCAATTGTTCTTTACTGTTCTTCGCAAACAAACATCATTTTCCACACTATACAATTAATCCTTTGTTACAGCAAGCCGGTGAGATTGACAACCTCACTGTTACGTTGGGGCAAAGTACTTTGATTGTGTTGTGCAGGTTCCACATTGGCGCCGGAATCCCTGGTGTTGCGCCGCACTACACTTCGCCGCCATCAACCTTCAACGTGCTTCTTGGCTCCTCCTGGTTCGATAAACCTTGGTTTCTTTCTGAGGGAAAACTTGCTACTGTACGCATCACACCTTCCTCTTGGGGTTCCCAACGGACGTGCGTTAATTGCACGCATCAACTCCCCACCTATATAAAGAGGGGAGGGGGTGGCCGGCCAAGGCCCCCCATCTATAACCCTAGCCGCCCCCCTCTCTCTTCCACCTCCATACGCTGTGCAGGCTTAGGCGAAGCCCTGCAGCAACTCTTCTCCACCACCACCACCACGCCGTCGTGCTGCTGGGATTCCGTGGAGATCTACCACACCTCCGCTGCCCGCTGGAACGGGAGAGGAAGGAGCTTCATCGACACCGTACGCGCGACCGAGTACGGAAGTGCTGCCGGATTGCAGCACCGGGGACGATCATCTACACCAACAACGAGATTAATCTCGTAGGCTTGGAATCTTCGAGGGTTAGTCTCATCTCCATTTCGTTGCTTCGATCTTGTAGATTAGATCTTGGGTGTTCCATAGATTAGATCTGTTGGTTTTATTCGTCTTGCGGTAGGAAATTTTTTGTTTTCTATGCAACGAACCCCATCAAAGAATTCAGCTCTGCTAGGTAAATGGCTTTTTAAGCTCCTTACCGAGGATGGGATTTGGCAATCTATTCTTCGGAGAAAATATATCGGCTCCAAGACGTTGTCCCAAGTGGTTTGGAAACCTGGGGATTCACACTTCTGGGCTGGTCTAATGGCGACAAAGAATGTCTTTTTCCGTCATGGAACTTTCTCAATTAAGAATGGAGCACAGATACGGTTCTGGGAGGATGCTTGGTTAGACAATGCATCCCTAAGTGAACAGTATCCTGCGTTGTATAGTATCGTTCGTCGCAAAGGAGATACCATTGCCATAGTAATGGCTACCTCTACCCCGAATGTGACGTTCAGACGAGTTTTGCTAGAACAAAGGTTTTTGGCATGGAATGCCTTAGTTCAAAGGTTGGGGGATATTAATCTATCACCTGAACCAGATGAATTTAGGTGGAATTTACACTCTTTCTCCGTCAAATCTTTATACAGCGTCATACTTCATTCTGATTTACCAGTTGATAATAATAATAAAAATTGGAAGATGAAGATACCATTAAAAATAAAAATATTTGGATGGTATCTTCGTCGAGGTGTCATCTTCACCACAGACAATCTTGTTAAGCGGAATTGGCACGGAAGTACTCGATGTGTTTTTTTGTCATCACGATGAAACTATTAAACACCTTTTCTTCCAGTGCCAATTCGCGAGATCTATTTGGTCTGTCATCCAAGTAGCGTCTACCCTGTATCCTCCGACTAGTGTGGCCAATGTCTTTGGCAATTGGCTTCATGATATAGATCCAAGGTTCAAGTTGCTTCTTAGGGTGGGGGCGCTAGCAGTTATCTGGGCGCTTTGGCTGAGTAGAAATGACAAGATTTTTAATGATAAAAATTGCTCTTTATTGCAGGTCATCTACAGATGCACAAGTATTCTCCGTTTGTGGCTACCTCTTCAGCGCATGGAGAATCGAGACCTATTTACGGAGGTCTGTACACGGTTGGAGGATACGGCGAGGGATACTTTTTTCCTACATGGGTGACAGCATAGTCTACGGATTGAAGCCCCACCCACACCTTAGGCGTTATATGATTCATCGCTCCGATATGTATTCCGCCTATTTCTTTTTTAGTTTGGCATCTTTTTGGACTTAAGACTCTTAAACGGCTGTGCGCATCCTGGTTATGCAGAGGCTGGATGTAATTGCTTCTAAAAAGTAATAAAGCATCCTTTATAAAAAAGTAGTCAGTCCCTCTTAATATCCGTAATTTATTCCTGCAAAGAGACCCACTTTTTTCGTATGCCATTCTTACACATGGGATTTTAGCGAATCAAAACTAGATGGTGGGAAAGTGCAAGTCATAGCAGAGAGTTCACTCTTAATATTCTTAAGTTATTCATGCTAAGAGACCCCCTTTTTCGTATGCCATTCTTACACACATAATTTTTATGAATAAAAATTAGATGATAGTTAATCATTTTTTCATAGGATGGATTATGTTCATGTTAAGTTTACCTACGTTGCGCCGAAGCCGTGGGAAAATTCAAATCACAGCAGTCAGTTCACTTGATGATCTGCGGAAGTACCATTCTTATTTTCTTATTGAACGGTCTAACATTAATTGATATACTAAGAAATAAAGTGTATTAGACGTAAAATATTAAAATAAACGTGGATAACAAAGTTTTTTTTTTGTTTTTGGATAAATCCCAAAGTCACATCAAGTTGATTCAATGTCTCCCTTCGTCTATACCTTTTGCATCTCAAATTTCATTTCATGCTTTCGGGAAAATACTGATAAAATTAAACTTAATTAGATGGACTAATCACAAAGTTTGGGCTTTGCTATGGACACACATGTTGGAAGGAATGTTGTCAAACGGATGGTGTATCGGCATAAAATCGGGAAAGTCGAGCATAAAATCAGGAGCACGCAAGAACGAAATAGGAGAACCACTCGCCAAAACAAGCTGATCGCCGCTTTTGATATCACCACCGCCAAATATTTCCAAAACATTGGATGAAAATCTAGAGCCACCGATCCACGCATAAAAAACATTGCAACTCGCCGGGTGCGGACATGATAACAACACCAGGACATGGATTTATTCATGAGACTTTTATTCATACATGTACTGCCACCACTTGTCACCAAGCCAACGGTTTGACCTTACAACTAAGAGATACCGTGTGTCATTGTAAAATACATAAATAAAATGGACAACAAAGATTTTGGATAAAACCAAAAGTCACATCAAGCTGCTTCAAAGCCTTCATTTATGTCTTTACCTTTTGCATCTCAATTTTCATTCATTCCTTCAGGAAAATACCCATAAAACTAAACCTTTGAAAGATGGAGTAATCACAAAGTTGGACTCTTATGGTTGAACACATTTTTGATAGGGACACACCTGTTGGAAGGCATGTTGACAAACCTTTGCTGCATCGACATAAACTTGAAGGGAATATGCCCTTGAAGCAATAATAAAAGTTATTATTTATTTTCATGTTTTTCATTAATGTTTATATTTTTGTGCTATAATTTTTATGGTTCTTGAATATGAGATTCAGCGGAAAACGCGTAGCATGTGCAGATAAATAAACACCAAGTAGTTGCCTCACCTCTAAGACTAGCTCATGATTTGTGTGAAGATACAAAATTTTTTTATCATAGGCATTGTTAAAGTAACAAGGTTGCCAACAACAATGATCACTCGTTGTTAGCAGAACAAGGGTGCCGAACATACCCAAACATGTGATATACTATGTGATCATATCGTCGTTATTGTCTTCAGTATAATTATGACAAATGTTAACGTATACTCATGTCCTTAGACCATGAGATCATCCAGTACTCATGTCCTTAGAATATTAACTATGAGGGTCATCAAACTTTACCTGAAACAGGTGATCTTAAGGTACTTCAGGAATGTATGTCTAGGTACTAGATAATTCAAGATTGGGATTTTTTTACTCATGGCAGTGGAGAGATACGCTCTGCGCGCGCACTCTCGGTATTACATTGTCCATTATCGTCTAGCCACACACAATTTGATATGATCACGAGGATACCAGAATACGAAAACGAGAAAGAGAGCAAACCAGTAAAGAGGATAACTGGTATTGTGATCAAGTTGCTTCACAAGGATGCCAAAATATATCGTATTGGGTTTTGTTAAGCATCACGAAGCAAATGGATTGTGTGCGTAGACAAAAGGTTCACTCGATATATTTTTGTATGTGTATGAATGAATATGGATGCCCAGATCCCGCTAATGATTATTGATGACAAGGTGTTACGGGTCATGTATGCACATTCCCGAACCTACGGGGTCACACACTTAAGTATCATTGATTTGTTGAGTACTATATGGTTAGGTTCATGAAAGAAATTCACTACAATAGTTATGGGGAAATCGAAATAGTTTCGGAGAGAATACCATATGAGTTTCGGAGGCACCGGAATGGTTTTAGAATGAACGAAATAGTTTCATGAGAAATCGAAAGTGTTCTAGTGCCAATGAAGGATGTTTTTGGAATCAGAAAGTTACTTAAGATTATTCGGTAAATATTCGGAGGGTGTTGTGGGTTGCTCACTTGATTTGACCAAGTGGGGGCCAGCCGCATGGGCCATAGGAGGGGGCCCAAAGGTGGACACTCCACCTAACTTGGGGGCAAGAAGGAGAGGGAACCTAGGGTTTGGGTGGCCCCTCCTTCCCCTTGTGGTTGGCCCTAGGGGCTTCCTCCCCCTCTAAGTTAGTCGTCTCTCCTCCCATATAAAGATAGGAAAGGCATCCCTCCACCCGATGTGTTCATGCTAGAAAGCCGAACCCTCTCTCCCTCTCCCTCTCTCTCTTAATCCCTCTTTCCCTCCCCCTCTCTATCCCTCTCTCTCACTCACTTCTCCCCCATACATTGTAGGCTATTCTAGTGCTTTGGCGGTTCTTTGCTCTAAACGGTGAAGCCCTGCCAGATCGATGAATTTTTATGTGTGGATACTGCGAGAGTGATCATGGTTTTGATCCTCGAACGAGAAGGCAAACATCCTCACGGATGGGAGGGATACACCTAACAATCTTCTCTCCACTGCGATTGTTGGTATGATCTAGGTCTAATCTTATTTGCATCTTCATAGTTCGATCTTGGGTTTTCTCGTCAGACAATCTTGTTGTTTTCTACTATGTTCTCCAAAAAAAAAGTCGGACATAAAATCAGGAGCATGCAAGAATGAAATAGGGGAACCACTCGCCAAAACCAACTAAACACCGCCTTCGATATCACCACCCCCGAATCTTTCTGAAACATTGGATGACAATCTAGAGCCACCGATCCACAAACAAAAAAAAAACACTGTAAACTGGGGCATGGATGGAGTTGTGAGAGTTTTATTCATACGGGCACTGCCGGTACTTATCGTTGCCGCTTGGTGCCAGAGAGGTGAGGGGAACCGCTAGGACATCAATGAAAACCCTATCTTGGTGGTTAGGGTTCTAGTCTCTCCCTCCCCATATCCATCCCCACGTGTGATTATTGTTCAATTGTACTGTTTTGCATGACTAGTGTAATTTAATTGAGTGGCTCAAAATTGTAATTTTACTCTTTGAGAAATGCATGTACAAAGGTTCTTCTTAGGGAGAAATAGACAATTATAATCTCATTTGTCATGTTCTCTCAAGTGTGAGGCAACTAATTTGAGTAGGCTATCTTCTTGAACTTCTTTGCTATCCATAATACTAGAATTTATTTTATTTCATCAAAGGAGATGCTTAAGTTTCAGATTTTCCTCCTTGATTTTCTTTTCATTCTAATCCATCTGTGGTTAGGCTAAGCGGTATGTAAAGCTTTCCTTTTCGATCATGTGCTCATCGTTGTACATGTCCCATGTCATCTTCCGGTGGCTCCTAAAATTCCTAGTCATGACAAGCAGTACCAGCTAACCCACGCATGCATCATTACCTCATCAACTGACTGTTAGGTACTTAGCAGTTCATTTAAAATATATATTTTTGTCTTTGAACGGATGACTTGTTCAAAGCACACGAGAAAAAAGAAAAATTCAAATGTTGGCTCAAGGGAAATAAACTACTCAGAATGGAAGCTAACCAATCAGTTAACTAACACATGCATGTGTCAAAGATTTGCTTGCTAAATATTCAACTTCCTCTTGTAGAATGATAGCTAAGTGATTGGTTAACTAATGATTTGTCCTTCTGCCTACCGTTTAGTTGATGAAATGAGATAAAGAAAAATTATCTAATCAGTTCACCCAATAAGATTGAACATGGTCAGCTGAAGGTGATTGGGACATTTGCTTGACTGCCTGCGTGGCAATTCCTGGTCTTGTTTGGCTCTTTTTCCTCGTCCTGTAACGCTACTGAGCAAGTTGGCAAACTCTAATCAACACCACACAAAGATAGAGCACGAGTAAGGCACGGCGTGGCGTGCGCAGCCGTGTGAGCCGTGTTCGATCCCCGGTGCCGAGCGTGGCATCTGGCTGGCTTTGTGCATTCTAGAGACGAAAAAGACCTGAGCAGCGGCATTGAATAATTGTTGGCACACTTTTGCTTCAGTATCCCCTCTCCTATTCAAACTTTGGCATGAGGGTCGAGATCTCCCGATACCTCTTCAACTGGGTGGACACCACCGGACCACTTTTGAAACCTCCGAGCTTCTAGGAAAAACTGACTCCCAATTTGTTCTCCCCCCTCTTCCAAAAACATCTTTTTGTAAGTAAGTTTTACTCAGCTGGAGACGCTCTAAGATTCATAGCCGTAGAAACAGGTTGCAGCCACAGCCAGGCTTATAACTACAGGAAACATGAGGTAGCACGTGGCAACTCCCTTTTGATTTCCGAGTCGGTAGGCGTAGGTGTGTGCCCACGTTTATAGGGATGGGTATATGTACGTATATGTAAGCGTCTGTGTCTACACTGAGTTTTGCGAAAAAAAATCAATACATGAATCCGACGGGTGAGAACACCAAGTCCGCAGCATATGTTATGTCGGATTTCCTAATTCTCTGGCATCTGAGAATTAGTAAATCTCATTCACATGTTTAACCTTTTGATTTTGTTACCCTGAGATTCGCGCAAGCTGTCAGCTTTTTCCTCGCGCGCGACTCCAAGCGTTAGCGTGCGTCCATGTTAATGTTTTGTTTGTGGGCGGGATGATTACTTTGCCGTGTGTGTGTGAGGTGTGGCGCTTTGTCTTTTATGATTTCTTGCCTTTTCTTTAATCCCATTGTCAACCTTTGACAAAAGAAATAGTGTAATTGAGCATCCCGTTTTTTTCAGTTTGGGTTGTAGGTTTTTTCGGATGTACGTGGGTTGCAACCAAGATTTTTTCAGTTACATTTAGGTTGCGGAATTTTTCTAGTTGTACGTGGGTTACAATTAAATTTGTGTGGGTGGGTTGCGATTAGGATTTTTTTCCAGTCGCACAAAGACTGTAATTGGGATTTTGCGAATTGCACCACGTGAATCCCATATGAGATTTTATCAGTCGCAAGTGGGTTGTAATTGAATTTTTTTTAGTTGTGAGTGGGTTGCGACTTCGAATTTTCTAGTTGCTTATGGGTTGCAACTAGGAGTTTTCCAGTTACATGTGGGTTGTGACTGAGATTTTTCCAGTTGCACATGGATTGCAACTAAAAAAAATTAGCTGCATGTGGATTGTGACTAGAATTTATCAGTAGCGCATGGGTTGCTACTAGTACTTTTACGGTTGTGCGTCGATGGCAACTGAGATTTGTGCGGTTACACGTTGGTTGCAACTGGGTTTTTTTTGCGTACGTGGGTTGCAACTCAAACTTCTCCGGTTGCACGTATGTTGTAATTAGTATTTTTTTTTTTTGAAACGGAGGCAAAAGCTTTGCCTCATCCATTAATTAAGTAGAAAGTGCACCGTTTTTAGGAGAAAACTGTGCGAAAACCATACAACAAGACACAATGGGGCCAAGCCCACACTCGCCACGCCACAAGGACAAACCCACTCAAACCCACCGCTGATACAAGCAGACGACACACTCGCCAAGAACAGCTTGCCATCCAACCAAGCCGGAGAGAAGACGCCATGCCTACTATGGGAGGAGCAGACACGGGATCCTCCAACATAGCTGAAGAAGACGAACCTCTCAGAGAACTGCGCCAAAACGACCTTGTCGCCCTCGCGACACAAAGTCGATGTCCTCAACACTGTCAAGATGACGAACATTCGGAGCCGCCGCTCCGACATACCGCCGCTCCGTCGCGCCCTGCGCGTCCACCAAGACCACCACCTTCCGAGGCCGCCGCCCCGACGTACCACCGCTCGCTCTCGAGCTGCAACGCCGCACGAACCGTCCACCCGCAACCCAAGCTGCACAGGGCAAACGGCCGCAGACCACGGACATCACACCAACTCATCCGGGGCCGCCGTCCCGACATAACGTCCGACCGTCCCCACCAGGACGCGTCCGACCGAGCCGACCACCCTGCCGCCCACACGGCCAGTGTCGCCACCCAAGCCGTGGCAAGCCACATCCCCGCACCATAGAGATGTTGCTGCACCGCCTTCCGGGGCCGCCGCCCCGGCTCACAGCCACCTACCCGAGGCCGCCGCCTCGGCATCCTCCAAAGCAGACGACAAGGCAACGCAGCCCGGCAACCAAGCCACCCTCGCCGAGTGAAGGTCATGCCCTCCAAAGACGACGCCTCCAAGAAGGGAAGCGGCGAGATCGCCGCCATCGCCCGCTCCAGCCGAGGCAAGAGCTTGGGTTTTCACCCGGAGAGCACGAAGCCTTGAAGCTAGGAGAGGTTGAAGCTCCACGACGATGCCTTCAAGAAGGGGAACGACGCCTCGGGGCGTCGCCATCGCCGGCACCGAACATGTCGGGCTGAGCATTCACCCGGAGCAAGCCCCCTCCCGTCGAGGCCTCCTACACCGGCAGGGCAGCCATAGGCCAGCCCGCATACCATCGCCGTCGACCACCTCGCCAACCAACACTCCGCCGCTGCCGCAAGGAGGCAGCCAGCCCATGTTGCCGCCCACCGAGCTTCACCACACGACACATCCACCGCAGCACCTCATGCCCCAGCAAACGCCATGCCCCAGCAAACGCCATGCCAGGCCGCGCCCAAGACGCAGCTGGCAGCCGCCACCCCGGGGCCGCCGCCCCGGCATCCACTCCGCACCAGAGGCACGCCGGCCGGAGGAGGAGGTGCTCCCCGGACCAGCAAACCCGTCCCCCAACACCTCCGCGCCGCTCCTCGCCCTCCCTGGCAACCACACACGCCCGGGGAGGAGGAGAGCACCTCCGCAGCAACCCAGCAGCCCCTTGCTAGGCCACGCCCCGCTGGGCACAACACCCACCGTGCACCCATCCTCCGCCGCAACACAGCACGTGCGACGCCCGCCGCGGCCCAGATCGGGCCCGGGTCGGCCCGCCCCGCCCCCTGCCACCCTGCAGCCGCCCACGACCGCGCCGCCACGGCCCGCAGCGCCCAGCCACCTCTCTCCGCCCGCGGCAGCCGACGAAGCTCCAGGGCCGCCGCCCTGGACTGGCCGGCCTCTCCGACAGAAGGAGCACGGGACCCCTCACCCCCTTTGGAGATGAGGCCCGCCGCCACCGCGGCAAGGGCCGGCGGCAGCGGCGGCAGGGGGCGGTGCAGTCTGGCTGCTGGCGGCGCGGCTAGGTTTGGCTCCCGGCGTCGCCTGGGGAGCGACGCGAGGAGCGACTGGCCTTTCGCAATTAGTATATTTCAGTTTCACATGGTTGTGAGTAAGATTTTTCTAGTTATCATGAATTGCAACTTAGATTTCTTAGTTAAATATGAGTTGCAAGTGGGTTTTTCGTTGTTGTTTGCATATGGTCAAATGAGGCAACGTTATATTCCGTCTGCAAACACATGTTTGGTTACCTGTAATGTGTAACTACACACTGCACATGTGAGAACGAGTGGATACACAGCGAACAGAATAAAAAAAAATCCCGCAAAAAATAACCAGGAAAAATGATCAAAGAAAAGTACGCTCGGTAGATCAGCTGACCAGGGCCTGCAGCTGACGTTAGCCGACTGAGATTTATTTCTCAGTCGGCTGAGCTCAAGGCGTTCCCATGTTATATATACGCACGGTGGGAGGGTTGTCCTAGGTTGTCCTATCGTCAACTCGGTCACCGTTGTCATTGCACCATGGCCATGTCTTGCTATGTAGCTGCGCGATTATCTTCACACGACCGTAGTGGACGTCCCAGACGATCCGGAGGACCCGATTCACAGATCGTCTGATCAGCCTATGTCTAATTTCACGAAGGCCTTAATAATAGCTATGGCTACCACTCTGGTTTATATAGATCGGGAGATCAGTAGCCTTTTCTTTTGAAAACTTTGAAAACAAGAATTTAAACGATTTTGAACTTATCAAAAAATTCCGAACAAAAATCATGCACGTACCTGACCATGGCACGCACCAACGTGTAAAATATCGTTGCAAAATGTCATCGTATGCGCCCTGGACAAAAATGCCCAGGACGCATACGAAGATATTTCGGAGCGAAATTTCACAAGATGGTGCGTGCCATGGTCAGGTACGTGCATGATTTTTTTCGGAATTTTTTGAAAAGTTTTGAAAAACAAAATTTGCTCCCTAAAAATCCGGGAGCAAATGCTCCCGGGAGCCAAGACGAATTTCCGATTTTAAACTTCCAAAGAACTCTAGATGTAGTAAATGATGGAACAGAAGAGTATGTCGTTTTCCCATATGTTTATGCTCCTCTTGAAATTTCACTACCGAATGGGAGTTTACCGAGTGTCGATGCCTGATCGGGAGAGACCAAACGTTGGAATATTAGGCACTAGCTTCCTCGCATTGTGGAACAAAAAAATATGACCATTAGCCACCCTAGGGTCAGAAGAAGCCACCCTCATCAAGTTTGTAGGTGTTTGCTACAGAAGGTGGTTTCGGATTGATCATTGTATTTCTTTGTGCGGCTCTGTTGAACAATATAAAAAAGGCTATATGCATCATTTTGATGCAGAGGCCGGGGCTTTGGCCTCCATTTTGGAAAAAAAAATACTTCCTTCGATCCAAATTAAGTTGTAATTCAGCGAATCTAGTCACAAATAAGGGCGAGGGCAGGGTGCCTTCTCCGGTGGCGGTCCTCTTTGAGCGGTGCGACACATTCCAGCATGTGGTCAATGACGTGAGCATTCTTCGCTTGATCTCTGTTGTTACTTAGAGCCCTCATTCATCTCCCGTGCTTCCCCGTCGAGTATCAAGCTGGCCTTCTAGAGTTGCATGTTGCTTCCTCTTGAGCAAGTTTGTTCCTTTGCAGTTAGTTGATTTCACGACCTTAATTTGTTGCGGATGCCTCAGATGAGCTCCCTACGGAGCGAGCATTGCCTGGTGAGCTATTGAGATCAATGGTGCTACGTTGCAGGGGGTTGTGTGTTCACTTGCTGTTGCTTTGTTGCTTCACCTTGTATCGTTCCACTGATTTGTCTTCATTAATTTAAACTTTAAAGTCGGACTATAAAGCCTTTTTTGTCTGAAGAATCATAAATCGTACTGTAGCTTTATTGGTATTCCCCCGTCCCTAGCCCATACGTTTTATATTGTGGGGCGGAGAGAGAAGTATACTTCATGAAAGGGATCAAATAACTCAAATTGAAATAAGTCTTCAAACATGTGGGATATGGCCACACTTCCTCGATTATGGGGGACCCATGGCCCCTGTCGGTCCTCATGTCTTGGTCTCCAGAAGTTTATTAGATGATATACGCTACAAGACTACAAGATGGACCAAATAACATCAACTGAAATAATTTTGAAGCATGGAGGAAAATGGTCGCAATTCCTCGATTATGGGGGATGCATGGCCTCGATTGGTCCTACTGTCTTCGTCTCTACTCGGAATGCCGATGCTTATCCAGAATGTAAATTGACGAAAACAAATAAAACTTTTATTCTGGTGGCCACACGATCACATGGGCAATTAATCCCTTTGGTCCCCAATCACAGATGGATTATATGACACACTTGCAGACGAACACAAGAAATGAACATCTAGTATACAGTGTCCAGTGTGAAATCAGATACAGGTGAGGTGAGAGGTCCAATCTGAATTCCAATGAACCCAATTCTGGCCAAGCTCCAGCTGTTTTCCTCACATTTTTCTTGAGAAAATTGAAGATGACAAGAGCATAATGACTCACCCGGGAGCAATAATTAGTCTTGGCAAGATGCAACAGGTTATTTTCAAGACAGGCTATTTTTGTACCTTCTAAGAAGCCATTGGAAAATGCCAAGTTCGATGCCACATTTTTTCAATGGGAATTGTGCCAAGACTCGTGATATTTTCATGTTCATGTGGAGACGAGGATGGGTAAGGTCCAAGAATTTGTAGTCTTTGACTGGTTTGAGATATTGTGGATGTGGCTGAGGCTTTGCCAGCAGTGGAGTACTCGAGCGATATTCTTATTTTCTTGGGCTGGAGAATAATAGCAAGCCATTTATAACTATTTGGCCTCAGGTTATTTTCCGTTTCTTTCTGTAAGATGTTTTTTTCGGTACAATAGACTATTGTCTTTTACATTGTTTACTAATCATATATATTGTGGGCATCAAATGATGCAAAAGTCAAGTATTATACTCCTTTTCTGAAAAAAAAAAATACAACCGTGCAGGTTGCGTGAGACTACATGAGCATAGTCTGAGGGTCTGATTGGTTGCCCGGAGCGTTTTTTGAGTTTCTGCCCATCGCATGCAATTTGGCTCAACAACTACCGTATGAGTGGAAACGTAACTTGGGCCAGCTTTGGTATTATATGTGGATGCCAATAATTTCACTTTGGTTTGGCTGGAGAAACAGAGATAGTTCGTTTAGTAGGTTATTTTGTGTTCGGAAAAAAACATAACAGCGTGTTTGGTTATGTGCGGAACGAGGAATGTGATAACTTCTTTCCCAAATGCTGAGGATACCACCCCTTTTCAGCATCAAGCACACATTCTTCGGTAGCACGTACCAGACATTCTTCGGCAGGACATAGCACACAATATTGTTCAGAACGACATAGCATGCATTTTCCAGCGCGACATAGCAGACATAGTTCATCACATAATTAAACAAAGTATGAGACAAATACATGCACATATTTCAGTCGTCGATCATGGCAAAGGCTGGATGATGTTGTGGGCACCGCTAGACGACCTTTGTCATGGAGTAGTCGAAGGTGGTGACCTTGAAGACGTCGCCCCCCATCACCATGAAGGTCATGAAGTAGCATATCTTCACCTGGTGGGAAATGGCAAAGCCAGGCTACCCCTGATGCAGTCAGACATTGCCTTTGACGTCCCTCAGCTTCACCATCCAGGAGCAGCCGGTGTTCGTCTTGAGGATGATCGTCATGGGGACGGTGCCAAGGTAGGGGCGGAAGCCTGTGTGAATTGGCAACATTTTCAACCCCGGAAAACACCACTTTGGCAAAGTGGGTTGGTCTGACGTCGTCATTGAAATGCACAACCTTCACATGCCTCCCCTAGCCCTCTTGGCAGAGCTCCCCCCTCTAACTGCTTTGTTGGACAACCCGGGTACCAACAGGCGGGGCAGTTCCAACCTCCGTTCTATCCTCAATTTCAGCAACAATTACCAGGGCCGGCCGTCCAGAATGTAAATGCCGCAAAGCCAAAGCGCAAGAAGAAGAAGAATGGGCAGCAAGGTGCCGCTGTGCAACAGGGTAGTATTCCGATACCCGTTCAGCCTGTAGCACAGCAGCAACAGCAAGAGCCGTTTGTTCCGCCTCCTGTTCCTGGTTTTGGTGAGTTTATGGCGAATGCTGGCCCTTCTAGTATGGGTGTACATGTTCCTCCTGTTCAATCTGAGTTGCTTCCCGAGTCCGATGTCGATCCAGCGAAGAGGGCTGTCAAGTGTTGGAAATGTGCTGTTGATACCCATGCATCGAAAGACTGCAAAGTGCAACACTACTGCCTCGTGTGTGATAATGGTGCTCACCCAACACTGCGTTGTCCCACTTTGAAAATGCCAAGACAGCTTTCCTTTGTCGCAGGTTCTGGATGTGAGGAATCCCTTTTTCTTCAGCTTCCGGGGAGTGCTTATAAAGCGCATCTTGCTCCCAAAGGTTCTCCTACGGCTCTTGTCAAAATTGTTGGAGAGCCGGTGCCGGCGGTAGAGATTGAGAAACTTCTTGCAAGAATTTGCCACCTGAGCTCACAGTGGAAATGGGAAGCAATCCCACATGGGACAGACGCCTTCTTGTTCAGCTTTCCTTCCGCCGATGATCTTAAGAGGATGGATGGTATGCAGATGGGGGTCCCTTCTTCTACCTCTCAGATGACTATCACTGCTTGGCAGGTCCAGGATGTTCAGCACAAGCATGAGCTTCAGAAGGTTTGGGTACATGTTGACGGGGTACCTCACACAGTTCGCCATTTCCTCGGTTTATGGGCAACGGCTTCTCTTATTGGTACCCCGGTTGATGTGGACCTAGTCACCTTACGCAGCCGTGGTGTGGTTCGTCTTCGGGTGGCCATGATGGACCCAAAGAATCTCCAGCAGAGGGTCGATAAGCAGGGTCGTTATTGTCTTGGGGTCACGGTGGCTGTCGATTTTAAGGTCTATGATTTTTTGTTCCGCCAGGAGCAGCCGGATTTCGTGCCAGATGTTGCTTTTGTTCCTTACTTTTGGCGTCGTAAAGGAGATGATCCGGGCAATGATGGTGCTGGACAGTCAAAAGGCTCGGATACTAATCCCGGGGCTGCGAATCAGGATACCTCTCCTTCGAATAATATGGATGTGGACCCTTCTCTCCCACCATCTTCCGCTTCTTCGTCGCATGGGAAGGGTGTTGCAGCTTGTCCTGGGGAGAACCATGCTGCCATCTATGCTGTTACTCCTTTCAACCCGTATCCGAAGACTCCCAAGGCGATTGAGATTGTTAGCAGGGCTCGTGTTGTTTCTCCTGGCTTGATTGCGGCGCCTCGTCTGCCTATTGTTTCCGTTGTGGAGAGCTCTTTGCTGGTGCAGCCTCGCCCACCTGCAGCTGCTGTTCTTGATGTGGTTGCAACGGACGCTGCTCCTTTTACGCTTACTACACCTGGGCTGCAGCAGGCAGTGGCCGACGCTGTTGAGCCAAGACGCTCGGAGACAGCCTCCCCCTCTCCGGCTGTGACACAGAGGGAAGACACCGCTGTCGGCGCGTCTCGCGATGTGGCGGGACCAGCTCCGGCTGGACGTGCCGCCGAGGCTCCCAGGGTGGCTGGTTCGACCTCGACTATCACCCCGCCACCGTGCGCTAGCCCATCTCTGCCCCGGGAGGCGGTCGAGCAGGCGGCGTCGAGCGCGACTTCTTCGGCGTCTCCAGGACTTCGGACCGGCATGGAGGCTGCCCGTTCGACAGCCATCCATGCTTCGTCCACCTTCGTCGTGCCGGTTCCTCCACCTTTCGTGGCAGCGTCTACTTCGACTGAGCTGTCACGTGAGGGTGTCGAGGTGCCGTTCTCCAGGGACGTTGGATGCTGCACTCCATCTCCTCCGCCAAAGGCTTCGGCTGCACCGCCACCACTCTCATGTCGGAGTGGTCGACATGCGGTGGCAGCTGATGAGTCTTCGGCGACAGACGAGGACACGCTCAAGAAGGCCATGCGTCGCAAAGCCATCCAAAATCTGGATGGAGCTGGTACGTCACCTTTAGCTAGATCATACCTCAATTTCTCCACTCCAGAAATTTCTTCTAAACTATCTAGTGTAGGCGTGAAACTGGGTAATAACTTAGCTGAAATTAATCTTTCCACCAACGTCTTGAGGCACATGGAATTTGACAGACTCAAAGTCAGTCCTAAGCTTCATGATGTGGTTGATGATACTGATCTAGATGATGAGAAAGCGAATGCCACAATGGATGGTCAGCTTATCTCTAATCTAGTGGGTATTGTCTCGGAGGGAGATTTGAATGAGGCGATGCTAGGTTCTTTGTATGAACTGCAAGCATCTTGCCGTAAGTCAAAATCTTCATCCAATAAAAAACCCAAGAAGCGGGTAAAGGTTTCAAAATCTACAATTGTTGCTCAATGAATGGTATGTTTTCAAATAGCAGAGGTCTTGGAGACTTGGCTAAACATCTACATATCGCTCACTATATACGAGATCACAATTTAGATTTTGTTGCTATTTCTGAAACTGGCAGACGTGATTTCTCTCAAAGTCTACTTAATCGTCTTTCTGGCGGTTTGGACTTTGAGTGGATATCTAGTCCTCCCCGCGGTCGGTCGGGAGGTATTCTGGTAGGAGTAAGATCTGATACCATGGAAGTTCTAGCAAGTTCGAGTGGAGATTATCATATTAAGATCCATATTCGGAACAGAGCTAACAATTTCCATTGGAGTCTAGTTTCTATTTATGGGGCTGCTCAGGATGAATTTAAGGCTGACTTTCTGCGTGAGCTGGTAAACCTAGCAAAAGATAATCCACATCCAATTTTAATTGGGGGAGACTTCAATTTGCTTAGGTTTCGCCACGAGAAAAGTAAATGCCGGTTCGATGATCATTGGCCCTTCATTTTCAATGCTGTTATTGACAGCCTTGATTTGAAGGAAGTCGAGATGATTGGGAGACAATTCACATGGGCAAATAGTCTCCCTAACCCCACGTTTGAAAAACTTGATAGAGTTCATATGGATGTTGAATGGGAATCTAAATTCCCTATGGTATCTGTAAGGGCTCTTGAGCGACTCGAACGTCTTTCTGATCATGCACCAATACTTTTAACCACTGAAGCATCCAGACCACCAATTAACCACCGTTTCAAATTTGAATTGGGTTGGTTACAGCGGGAAGGCTTCCATGAGATGGTTAAAAATGTATGGAGCAGACTCGTACGAGCGTCCTCTCCCATAATAAGGTGGAACAAAAAGATGCGTTTGTTACGCGATCACCTTCATCGGATGGGCACGTCAGATAACAGGCATTCTTAAAAAAGAAAAGCTAAGGCTTTCAACCATTATTGATGGTTTTGAAGCTTTGGCTGAGATGAGGCCTCTTTCTACGCAAGAGATTGAACTCAAAAATCAATCAAATGCTGAGATTGCGAGATTACTCCGTGAGGAGGAAATCAAATGGTACCAAAGGTCTAAAAGCCAGTTCATACTTGAAGGAGATTCGAATACAAGGTACTTCCATAGCATTGCCAATGGCAAGCATAGGAAGAAACGTATTCATAATCTTATTCAGGAAGAAGGTATCATTGAAGGTCAGGAACATCTTAAGGCTTATATTACCAGTTATTATAAAGATCTGTTTGGAGCTCCAGAGGAAGGATCCTTCTCTTTGAATGAATCCCGAACGGATGATATACCCCAAGTGTCTATGGAGGAGAATAACCTTCTTACTGCTCAATACTCTGAAGAGGAGGTAAGAAGGGCCGTTTTCCAAATGGAACACAACAAAGCTCCAGGTCCGGATGGTTTCCCAGCTGAATTCTATCAAATCTTTTGGGACACCATTAAATCGGACCTTCTTGCTTTATTCAGCTATCTTCACGACGGACAACTAGAGTTATTTCGTCTAAATTTTGGAGAGATAATTTTGTTACCGAAAGTTAATGAGGCAGAAAGGATACAACAATACAGACCCATATGCCTTCTTAATGTCAGTTTCAAAATCTTCACGAAAGTGGCCACTATTAGACTAAACTCAGTTGCGGATCATGTAGTTCGACCCTCTCGGACTGCTTTTATGCAAGGGAGAAACATCATGGATGGGGTGGTCACCTTGCACGAAACGGTCCATGAATTACATACCAAAAAGTTGAATGGGGTTATTTTAAAGCTTGATTTTGAGAAAGCATATGACAAAGTGAAATGGTCTTTTCTTGACCAGACACTCCGCTTGAAAGGCTTCTCTATTGAATGGCGTGCTTTGATTAATTCCTTTGTGTCTGGGGGTAGTGTAGCCATCAAAGTCAATGACGATGTTGGCAAATACTTCCAAACACTAAAAGGTCTCAGACAGGGTGATCCCTTATCACCAATGCTATTTAATATAGTAGCTGATATGCTTGCTATTATGATTGAACGTGCTAAGATGGACGGCCTGATTGAAGGGGTAGTCCCACATCTTGTGGATGGGGGACTTTCTATTCTTCAGTACGCCGATGATACAATTTTTTTCATGGAACACAACCTTGTGAAAGCCACAAACCTGAAATTGATTATTTCGGCGTTTGAGCAATTATCAGGTCTAAAAATTAACTTCCATAAAAGTGAATTGTTTTGTTTCGGTGAGGCACAGAATGAAGTCCACGCTTACACCGAGTTGTTCGGTTGTGGGTAGGGCCAGTTTCCAATGAGGTATTTGGGTATTCCGGTTCATTTTCGGAGACTCACGATTGCCGAATGGAAATTAGTCGAGGAAAGACTTCAGAAACGTCTTAGCAGTTGGAAAGGCAAGTTATTATCCATTGGAGGAAGATTGATTCTAATTAATTCAGTACTAACGAATTTGGTACTGCATATGGTCTCTTTCTTCCTCTTGCCGAAAGGAGTCTTACGAAAACTGGACTACTACCGGTCAAGATTCTTTTGGCAAGGAGATAATGAGAAGAAGAAATATCGATTGACAAAATGGAGTGTTGTTTGTTGTCCTAAAGACGAAGGAGGGCTGGGTATTCATGACCTAGAGGTCAAGAATACTGCTCTCCTAGGTAAGTGGTTGTTCGAGCTGCTTACGGAGGAAGGGACCTCGGCAAACAATGCTTAAAAGGAAATATATTGGCACAAAAGCATTATCACGAGTTACTTGGAAACCAGGTGATTCTCATTTTTGGGCTGGACTAATGGCAACGAAGAATCATTTCTTCCGTCATGGTACATTTTCCATTAAGGATGGATCGGAAATTCGTTTCTGGGAGGATAGGTGGCTTGATGGCACACCCCTCCGAGAACAATATCCCGCTTTGTATTCTATAGTGCGTTACAAAAATGAGACCATCGCTAAGGTGATGGACAGTTCTCCTCCAAATGTAACGTTCCGTAGGGATTTGTTAGGACGAGAGGTTGTTGGACTGGAACGCCTTACTTCAACGTTTGGCGAATGTTCATCTACAACCTGGTCATGACGAATTTCGTTGGAATCTACATGAAAATGGTAAATTTTCGGTAGCTTCCATGTACAATGCACTTATTCATCCAGATGTACCAATCAATACACCTAATAACAATAAACTTTGGAAGTTGAAAATCCCTTTGCGGATAAAGGTATTTGGATGGTACCTTCGCAAAGGCGTTATTCTCACCAAAGATAATCTAGCTAAGCGAAAGTGGCAAGAGAGTAAACAATGTGCTTTCTGTCACCAGGAGGAGACAATAAAGCACTTGTTTTTCAATTGCAGGTTCGCTAGGTCTATATGGTCAGTCATCCAGTTAGCTTCGAGCTTGTATCAGCCACGTAGTGTTACCAATATCTTCGGGAATTGGCTAAATGGCATTGATCCTAGGTTCAAGAAGCATATTAGGGTGGGAGCGATTGCCATTATTTGGTCGCTTTGGCTATGTAGAAATGATAAATTGTTTAATGGTACTAATTCTTCTCTGTTGCAGGTTATATACCGGTGTACCAACACCATCCGCGTATGGTCGTCACTCCAGCGTGTGGAGCACTGAGACCTATTTACGGAGGTCTGTTCACGGTTGGAAGCTACGGTGAGGGATACTTTCTCCCTACATGGATGGCAGCATAATCTAAGGATCGAAGCTCCTCCAGTTTAGGCGTCTTTACAATTTATCAATATGATATGTAATCTCGCCTTTTTTTGTGTCAAGACTAAACAACGGCTGTGTGCATCTAAGATATGCAGAGGTCGGGTGTAATGGCTTAAAACTCTTAAGTAATAAAGCGCCCCTTATCGAAAAAACTGCTTTGTTGGAAGTGCCCTCGCCAAAAGGCATGTCAGCTCCACCCATCATCAGCTTGGATCATTGCAAGATGAAGAAACAATTTCAATGAGCACAAAATGATGGAGGCGAAGCCTCATATGATAATATGCTTGTGAAATTGAATGAGAACATGACACATGAGGCATCATACGTATGAACATCATAGGCAAAAGGACTGTTCGCAAACTAAGGCTAGTGTACAAGCAATGTTCTTGGACAAATAACTAGGTTTATGGTTAGCCCCTTGCCTATGATTGTGCCACATTTTAATCATTGGCCAAAGGAGGAACAATATTGCAAGAATGCTGCAAGCAAAACAATAAGTCCTCATATGTATGAACACCAGAGGCAAATGGACTATCCATAAACTAAGTCTAGTGTATAAGCAATGTTCTTGCACAAAGGACCAGGTTTACGGCCAACCCCTTGCCTATGATTGTGCCACATTTTAATCATTGGCCTAATGACAAACAAGATTCCAAGAATGAGGCAAGCACAACAATAAGGCCTCAAATCTATAATCACCACAATTGATACTATTCAACCTAGTACAACACACAAGGAGGAATGTTTGTGCTTTTCTACAAGGTTGGATAGCATCAAATATGGTGTCATCTGGTTCACATGTTCACATCATGGGCCATAGCATTGAATATATCACAAACAATAGTTGGGATCATTGAACAGATCCCCACATCAAGGTTCACAGTGCAAACATAGGCTAATTATGGTGCATTACAAGCCAGGTTATCTTACATCGCTTATCACAAATATCCCTAATCCTCTTCAGTTTATCCCTATTAACAGAACCTACTTTTAGCATGTCATACACGACATATTCTAGTTTTTTTGTCTTGTTTTAGTGCCTCATTTTCTGGTCTCATTGCCTCTCTTTGTCCCTCCCACTCCTCCTTCATAGCCCTCACTGCCTCTCTTTCCCCTCCCACTCCTCCTTCCTAGACCTCAGGATTTGTACTTGTGTTGTGTGCATGTTCTTCAGCATTGCTACCTCATTCTTCAAACCCTCTAGTTCATCTTCGCCTCGGTTCTAAACAAACTAGGGTACAGTCAGACCTCATCAATCATAGCACTAGCTAGTGGAAGAGATTTTTGATCATAACCTAATGCAATATCAAATAACTGACTTTGATCATGGCACTAAACATCTATCTAGTGGCTTAGAGCTACTGTGCAATCATCGACATGAACTGGTAAAACCCCAATCTGGCAAAATGTGAACCTAAAACCTAGATCTGGCCATAACGGCAGGATCGTTGCTGGCAGAACAAGGTGCAAGAACACCAGAGGCAAATGGACTATCCATAAACTAAGTCTAGTGTATAAGCAATGTTCTTGCACAAAGGACCAGGTTTACGGCCAACCCCTTGCCTATGATTGTGCCACATTTTAATCATTGGCCTAATGACAAACAAGATTCCAAGAATGAGGCAAGCACAACAATAAGGCCTCAAATCTATAATCACCACAATTGATGCTATTCAACCTAGTACAACACACAAGGAGGAGTGTTTGTGCTTTTCTACAAGGTTGGATAGCATCAAATATGGTGTCATCTGGTTCACATGTTCACATCATGGGCCATAGCATTGAATATATCACAAACAATAGTTGGGATCATTGACCAGATCCCCACATCAAGGTTCACAGTGCAAACATAGGCTAATTATGGTGCATTACAAGCCAGGTTATCTTACATCGCTTATCACAAATATCCCTAATCCTCTTCAGTTTATCCCTATTAACAGAACCTACTTTTAGCATGTCATACACGACATATTCTAGTTTTTTTGTCTTGTTTTAGTGCCTCATTTTCTGGTCTCAATGCCTCTCTTTTTCCGTCCCACTCCTCCTTTATAGCCCTCGCTGCATCTCTTTACCCCTCCCAGTCCTCCTTCCTAGACCTCAGGATTTGAGCTTGCGTTATGTGAATGTTCTTCACCATTGCTACCTCGTTCTTCAAACCCTCTTGTTCATCTTCGCCTCGGTCTGAAAAAACTAGGGTACAATCAGCCTCATAAATCATACCACTAGCTAGTGGAAGAGATGTTTGATCATAACCTAATGCAATATCAAATAACTGACTTTGATCATGGCACTAAACATCTATCTAGTGGCTTAGAGCTACTGTGCAATCATCGGCATGAACTGGTAAAACCCCAATCTGGCAAAATGTGAACCTAAAACCTAGATCTGGCCATAACGGCAGGATCGTTGCTGGCAGAACAAGGTGCAAGAACACCGATCTAGTTTTTGTAAGCCTGTAATGTACCTAGAAAATAAATAAGGCCCAAATATAACCGCAAACGGAGTAGATGTAAGATGCATGCACCAAATTACCGTAGATCGAGCACCGTAGAACTGCAAATCTATGAACAATGAAGACTAAAAGCTTGGATTAGGGTCTAACCGCCATGGATGTCATTGCCGAGAAGAGCTTGGACCGGGAGAAGAAGTGGGCCGTCTACGCGGAGACGAAGATGGCATCCCCAAATGGCCTCTCCTCAGGCTTGCTCGCGGTGGTCTTTGATCTACCGGTGGCAGTAGAACCGCCGGTGGCGAGAGGAGAGAGAAGGGAGAAGGGAGAGGAGCGAGCGAGAGTGAGAGGGGAGAGTGGGCAGTGAGGGGAATTATGGCGCACCTTCTCGAGGCACCGCGGCGTCTCCCACCCTTCCCGGCCCGTGCAACATTCCCACTCCCCGCGGTCACCAGCGTCTGGCCGCGGAAAAACAGCTGAATCGAGCGTTCTCGTCGGGCCAAGTTTTTCCTGCACCTAGGCTGCTTTAAGAACCGCGTTGTGTAGAAAATCTTTTTCCGTCTAGGCTACCAAACGACCATTTTTGGCCCAAATCATGTGAACCAGGCAATTGTTGTCAACTAATCAGGCCCTGAGCTGCTCAGCTCGGTGCAAAAGTAGATGTCAATCTCACCACCCGCGGCGAGTTCCATTCAATTCAAATTTAAGATGCCCTACTATTTCTAAAATAAGCCTTCCTTTAATGAAAGTTGACTGAATACTAGAAATAATTTTGCCAGCCATAACAATAGTTCTATTATTCAAAATCTTTGTAAAAAAATTAAAAATCACATTAAGTAAGCAAATAGGCATGTACATCCGCAACTTGTCCACTCATTGCCCTCTAGCAATGAAAATAATTATCCCATAGTTGAAATGTTGAATGTCTAAAACACCATTATAAAATTGGTAAACAAAGCAAGAACATCATGTTTTAAAAGCTCCCAATTGTTTTGAAAAAAAAAAACTCAATAGGAAAGCCTTTAGGTCAGACGCCCTGTTATGCTCCATTGAAAAAAAATGTTATTTCAATTTCCTTCAAGGTAAAAGGTTCAATAAGTGCATTCTCGAAAAAAATTCATTCACATTCTCGAGAAAAAAAAATCAGCCGACAGAGGTATAGCTAAAGAAACTGGTAAAAGCTCAACAGAGCTGAAAAGTTTTTTTATAAAAATTAGTAGCATAATCTTTAATGTTCTGATCTCCCTCAATTAAACCTTCTTCCTGGCATAATCCGAAGATTTTACTCTTTCGCCCATCGCATCCACTTGATTGGGACATTGCCTGAGTGCCTGCCTGGCAATTCCTGGCCTGTAACGCTACTGAGCAGGTAAACTCTGAACAAAACCACTCCAAGGCTTTGTTGGTGCTAGAGTTTTGTGGGGATAGTTGAGATAATCCTCACCAAATTTTAAATCTTCACTTATTTATAAAAATATGTTTGGTACTAAAGTATTGAGTAAGTTTAATCCTCACTCTTTCTTAAATTTTAATGTATTTTTCTCTATCCCTACCTAGTGGATTGCGGATGGGGTATTGTGGAAAATTACGGTAGGAGATCACCCAATACTCTAGAGTATTATCCGCACTAATCCCTATAAAAACTCTACGTTAGGGAGCTGCAGGTGCTCGTCCAGGTGCTCCACTGCTTTGGCGCCGCCTCCGGGCTCGTGGTCAACTTCAGCAAAAGCATGGCCATCCCGATTCGCTGCTCTGAGGAGATCATCTCCGCGGTGTCCCCGGCGCTGCCCTGCCCGATGGGACAATTTCCGTGCAAGTATCTCGGGCTGCCTCTGTCCCTTTCCAAGCCCAAGAAGTGCGACATCCAGCCACTCCTCGACAAGCTCGCTCAGAAGCTCCCTTTTTGGAAGGCCAGGTTGTTGACGCGTGAGGGCCGTGTGGTATACGTCCAGATGGTGCTCACCGCGTCCGTTATCTATCAGCTCATGGCGCTGGACCTAGACCCGTGGGTCTGGCAGCTCATCGACCGGCTGCGACGCGGCTTCCTATGGGCGGGGCGCCATGATGCCCGCGGAGGGCACTGCCTTGTGGCATGGCATAATGTTTGCCAACCAAAAGAGGTGGGCGGGTTGGGCCTGCACAACCTGCGATGGCTAAGCGCCGCCCTGCGGGCTAGGTGGCTTTGGTTCCAGCGTACAAGCTCCTGCAAGCCTTGGCTGGGACTGGAGCTCTCCGTCTCGGGCGATGCGCGCGACCTCTTCCTGGCGGGCACCTCCATGACCGTCGGGGCTGGTGATCGCATCCTCTTCTGGACTGATCCCTGGATCGATGGTGCGTCCGCTGCATCTATCGCTCCGGACGTCCTCAAGCTGGTTCGCCCTCTTGCCATGCGCACGCGCACTGTCGCGCAGGGTTTAACCGCCAACGCTTGGACGCGGGACATCTGTGGCACTCTTACGATCAACGTTGTGGTGCAGTATCTGCAGCTCTAGGCGCGGCTGAGAGTCGTACACCTCGACCCCGACACCCCAGATATTTTCAGGTGGAAGCTCTCTCCGTCCGGACAATTCAGCTCCAGATCGGCCTACCTTGCGTGTTTCGCCGGTCGCACCAGCCTCCCCGCAGCTAAGGAGATTTGGACGAGTTTCGCGCCACTCAAGTTCAAGTTCTTCGGGTGGCTTGCCATCCAGAAGCGGTGCTGGACTGCTGATCGTCTTGAACGACGGGGCCTGCCAAACCCCGGAAACTGTCCTCTGTGCCAGCTCGTCGGCGAGGATATTGACGACCTCCTGCTTCAGTGCAGCTTCTCGCGAGTGGTGTGGTACAATGTGTTCAGAGCAGCCGGCTTTCTTCACCTCCTGCCTTCCTCGGCTGATCTCCTTTCGACGTGGTGGCCACGCTCGGCCGTGCGAGTTGGGGCGGCCAGGAGGAGAGCTTTCAACTCCCTCTGCCTCTTGGTGGGTAGGGGGATCTGGACAGAGCGCAACGCCAGGGTCTTCGACGGCGCCGCGTCCCTCGCTTCCTCGCTCAGTGATCGCCTCTCGGTTGATTGGCGGGAGTGGGAACGCAGTAGAATTTCCGGTAGGATTTTGGGAGAGTGATTCGTGCTTGTATGTGGATATGTGACAATGTGGGCATGCGTTGAGTCCTAGGACTCCCTTGTAACCCTACTGGTGTAAAACTTTCCCCTATACTTAACACGAAAATTCGCAGATCTCCTGCGAGTTCTGGAAAAAAAACAAGGCCTAAAATAGAGCACGAGTAAGGCAGGGCATGTGTGGCCGTGCGAGCCGTGTTCGATCCCCGGTGCCGAGCGTGGCATCTGGCTGGCTCGTGTCTTTCTAGAGGCAAAATATGTAAGACTCTTAACCAATCAATAAGAGGCTGGATCAAAGAGGGCTTAACCCTACAGCGTGAAGCAGTGTGTCTTTCTGAACCTCCCCAAACCCCTTGTAAATATGTAACTTTTGTTAGTTTACAAAAATCATTGACCGTAGTGAATTTTCCTATGATATCTTGATATTCCCTCTAATTCATATTAATTATTGCTAATATAATATGTTCGGTATAAGTGTACTATATTGTGTCAATTAATTTAGGCCCTATCGGTCCGCCTGCATTCGTCTCTATACGTAGTAACACTGGTGTTTTTTTCAAATCAAGAACACACTTTATTTATTACTTTAAAAAGATACATCGTTCAGAATATCTTTTTTTTAAGCATGTAGGAGAACTGCATGTTAAATATATAAGAAGAAAGAAGCCATGAAAGGCAATGTCTTACAGGGGCATCAAGCCAGAAAGAGAACGGGAAAAATAAAAAAGGAACGACCTACATAACTAAGAAGGTGACCAGCAGGTAGAGGCTTACGCCAGTAGAGGTGTAAAACGGCCGGCACTTGCGACTGCCCAGAGTTTCGCTTCCTCCTTGATCTGGGGCAATAAAGGTTTGAATCGGAAATTTTTGCTTGGAAATAGCCTTGATAGACCGATTTTGAAGTAAAAGTTCCTCCAGAATATCTCTCAAAACAATGAGTGGTGGATCACCACCCCACGGAAAAATAGAATTTAAATAAAAACTAAGTCTAGCCAAATTGTGCGCCGCCTTGTTTGTCTTTGTGGGACAATGCTGGAAAGTAATTGACCCAATATGATGAGTTATTTGGAAGCAGTCCGCAAGAATCGTTGAATAAGGGGACCATTACTGGATCACTCCATTGCAAGAGTTAATTAGCTCAAGACTAACAGATTCGACAATCACCGTGAGCATCGAAAGGACTGAAGAAGTTGTACCATAGGTACTGGAGTGCTCTAGCTTCTGCCGAGGCTCATCAAGGATGTAGTAACACTGGTATTTATCTAGAATGGAAATTGACAAAACTAAATAAAACTTTCATTCTGCTAGTCACACAATCACATGGGCAATCATCATTTTCTAATGTCACTTGCATGGACTAATCAACACTGAATTCAATAAAGGTAACTATAGCATAATTAGCAAGTGCAACACAAGTTCCACCTCATTTTACCCGTTGTTGATCAGGTTTGGTAGAGGGTAAAGTTAATTTGCACTCGAACATATATAGCTCGTAATTTTATTGGTAGTATAGAAGTATAGTCTATACTTCTATGAAAGGGACCAGATTACATTAATTGAAAGCCCCTGTCGGTCCTCCTGTCTTGGTCTCTACAAGTATACGTGCTATACTCCGTGAGAGAGACAGAACATCAGTTGAGATAAAATCTTGAAACATGGAGATATAGCCGTAATTCCTCCATTATGGGGGATCCTTGGCCCATGTGGTCCTCCTGTCTTGCTGTCTATTTGAAATGCTGATGTTTATCTAGAACGGAAATTAACAAAACCAAATAAATTTTTTATTCTGGCAGACACATAATCACGTGCCCAATGAAATCCTTTTGTCCCCAATCACAGATGGATTTTGTGACACACTTGCATAAGAGCACAAGAAAAGAACATCTAGTACAGTATCCACGGTGAAATCAGCTAGAGGCGAGGTGAGAGGTCCAATCTGAATTCCACGAATCCGATTCTGACCTTACAAGCTCCAGCGGTTTTCCTCACATTTTCCTTGAACCAATTGAAGATGACAAGAGCATAATGACTCAACCAGGACCAATATTTAGTCCTGGCAAGATGCAACAGGTTATTTTCAAGACAGGTTCTATTTGCACCTTACAAGAAGCCATTGGAAAATGCCAAGTTCGATGCCAAATTTTCTTGATGGGAATTCAGCAAGGACTCGTAGAACTGCGAGTCTTTGGCTTCTTTCAGATATTGAGAGTTCACAAAGAGATGAGAATCAGTACTATCCAAGAACTGGTAATCTTTGGCTTGTTTCAGATATTGTGGATGTGGTTGAGCCTCTGCTGGTTGTGGAGTACTCGATGATATTATTTCTTGAGACTAAAGAATGATAAAAATGTCATTTAGACAACAGTAAAAGTTGCTCCAGACTACACGAGTGGAGCCTAGCTCAGCTCAGTGCGTAAGTACATGTCAATCTTCCCGGAGTAAGTTCATTTCAAATGTGCCCAAATGTGCCCAAATGTGCGTCTTGTTGAATTATAAAGAAAGTGCCAAGATAGAAAACCCTGCAACTCACACATGAAGCACAAAACGCACAAACAAAAGAAAAAACTATTATAACTCTGATAGAGCAACCCCACGACATAAACATTTATTTATGATAGTCTACATCCACATGTAACTTATCTGTGTCATCAAATAATAACATACATCTTGTAATGATTATCGCTGCTATCAATCCGTACATAGCTTTTGTCGCGTTATTCACCATACTTAGGCCGACCCAAAAAAAAGCTGGTCTATAACTCTTCTGAAGAAAACCATCGTAATATTTATTTATCATAATCTATCTCCATAGATACATCAACATTTAGTTATGTTGACGTTATCATCCTTATCATCAAGGGTATAAACCTCGTTACCTACACATCGAGAGTGGATCTTGGTTAGATCGTGTAGAGTGAATTTTTGTTTGCATAGAAAGTTCTCAACAGTCCATGATTGTCATTTCGACGGTCACCGACTCTGGCGCCCTCAACGTCTTCAGTGATATGCCGGATCTGTATAAACTTCACATATATGCTTCAAATTTAGATGTGTATGTACCAAATAAGTTCTATGTTTATTTATTGTGTTGGGCAGCTTCGATTTGCATAGCATACCGACTACGTATGTGAGCATGACGCAAGGTTCCAAGTTCAATCTCTGATGTACCACTTGATCAATTTGGCCATATAAGTGATTATGATGACTTGATGAACCGTGTGTAGGGGCAAGATGTGTCTGATGCTTTCCAAAGAGCAATGCTACAGCTACGGACGGAATGTTACAAAATCCTCTTACGGAATGACGTGTAGCAAATCAAAACAATTGCAGCCCCTTGAATCACGGGAGGAGATTAGATTTGCACCAACCAACCACTTCCACCTAATCCCGTAAGTTTCATTCCGTAGAAACAGTCCGTACGTTTAGCATTTCCTCTCCCGACCTAACCCTCCTCTGCCCCCGCGCCGGGGCCCTCCTCCCCCGCAGCCATCTCTTCTCCCTAGAGGCCCCCTCCTCCCCCGCCGCCGTCGCTGGGAGCGCTGCCGGGCAAAGCCCTGCGGCGTGGCGGCAGCGGCGGCCTACCCTCTGGCCCCCACGACCTGGAGGGCACGGCGGCGGCGTCTGCCCGGCCTCTCCTTGATGCGGCGGCGCAGGGAGGCAACGGCTATGGCGTCGATCTGCAGGTGGCGGGCGGCGGCGGCGTGGATCGGGTCCAATCTTGGTCCGTTTGGGCCGGGGCGGGTGACGATCTGCCTGTCGTGGCTCCGCCTCCTCGGCAGGGGAGGCGTTCGTGGGCATCCTCGCATCATGAGGAAACCCGGGGCAGCAGCCCCGGGCATGGTGGTGGTGGTCATCTTCTTCGTCGGAGGTGGTCGGCCGGCGTCGGTAGTCCTGTGTGGGGGATCATGGGATCTCACACAGGTTTCCGGCAATGGTGATCTAGTCCGAGGTGTCATGGTGGCCGGTGAAAACTGAGCCTCGACCTCGGTCTTGGCGGATGATGGCGGCGTCGGTCGACGTCGTTACCTTGTCGAAGGCATCATCTTTGCCCGTCTTGGCACTACACTCGGCGAGTTGGGGATGCGCGGCTGCCGGTGAAAACCGTGCTCCGACCTCGGTTGGCGGACGATGGCGACGTGTCGCGCCGCTACCTTCTTGAAGGCATCGTCGTCGCAGTCTGCGGTTTCTCACTTGTGCTGCTCCGGGGGAAACCCTAGGTCCGGGTCTCCCGGATCGGACGATGGCGGCGCGCCCTGCGTCGTTCTACCTCTTGGGGCATCGTTTTTGGAGCAGCTGCTGGATGTTGGCGGATGTCGGTGGAGTGGTATTCATCTACCACATTGTTGGCGCTGAGGCTCGGTGGCATGGTGCTGCAGGGTATCGACGACAGATGCGGGATGATGTATGCGTGCAGGATGGCGGAGCCGTCTGGCGTCATGGTGGCATCAACGGAAGGTCTTGCAAGGTTAATTCGATGATCTCTCTTGAAGATGGAGTCGAGGAAGACGGCGGTAGCAACTTCTGTGGCGTGTGCGTTGGCATGCGCGGAGAGTCTGCTTGACTGGATGTGCTTCTCACCTGCTATTGGGCGGTTTGGAAAGGCATTTGGTTTTTGGATGATGTCAGTTGGTGTATTGTCACCCCCTTCATCCCACTGTAGGTCTAGTGAGGTGGCTTCGAGGTTGATTTTTTGTATTGCTTCTTGTAAGGTTTGCGAATAATCTAATAAAAAGCCGTGTGCATCCTTTGGATGCAGAAGCTGGGACGATTTTTCCCCCTTTTCGAAAAAAAAACGTTCAACATTTCCGATTTCCAAATCAAGAAAGGGCGGAAAGGAAAGAGGCAGGTGAATTACACAAAAAATGAGGATGAGTCTTGGATGAAGGCATGGGAGAATCGGACCCTAGATGTGGTCACTGGAAATTATCAAACCATATACTATTATTGGCAACGTATTGTTCCATCGATTTATGCTCGAATCATCATCTCGTTCAGTGAGATCTCTACAATGCTGATAGAAGATGATCAAAGCTTTGTAGGCGGTGAATTGGTTGTTTGGAGCAAGTATAGTGTTTTGTTTTGAATTTACAATAAATTTCCCTCTTTACGAAATATAAGTACTATCTCTGGTGCGGTTCTGGCCGGGTATATTTTGCGGAAAATTACAATCTTCACAACTTTCTGCAATGAGAAAAACATGCAGTGGCCTGGTATAACAGGAAGGAAAACAGATATTCCTGCGCGGACGGCTCCTCTCTTTGTGATGTCAGTTGAAAAGTCACATTGACAAGGCCATCAGCAATGTGCCACAAGCATCCAACGGTAGCTCCTGCCTGGAAGCTTCAAATGAATATCTGCCAGGTCATCTCCACTGCTCTTGTTGACCAGATTGCTGCCTGAATTTTTTTTGTTGACCAGATTATCCCACCTAGCTGGTTGCGCTATAAATACCCATGGCCGCCCATCGCTCAGCCCATCACTTGCACTTAGTTACATCGACAAGATTGCGTAGAGCACCCGAGTCTGAAAGTCTCAATTCTTCTTTACAAATTACCTAGCTGCTCATCATCACCATGGTAGTGCCAGTGATCGACTTCTCCAAGCGGGACGGCGCCGAGAGGGCCGAGACCATGGCGCAGATCGCCGATGGCTGCGAGAACTGGGGCTTCTTCCAGCTGGTGAACCACGGCATCCCACTGGAGCTCCTCGATCGCGTCAAGAAGGTGTGCTCCGAGAGCTACCGTCTCCGGGAGGCCGCGTTCCAGCAGTCGGAGCCGGTACGGACGCTGGAGGCGCTGGTGGAAGCGGAGCGGCGCGGCGAGGCCGTGGCGCCCGTGGACGACATGGACTGGGAGGACATCTTCTACCTCCACGACGACAACACGTGGCCGTCCGACCCGCCAGCGTTCAAGGAAATCATGCGCGAGTACCGCGCCGAGCTCAAGAAGCTGGCGGAGCGGGTCATGGAAGCCATGGACGAGAACCTCGGTTTCGACAAGGGCCGCATGAAGGCGGCCTTCACTTGCGACGGCATCCACGCGCCGACCTTCGGCACCAAGGTGAGCCACTACCCGCCGTGCCCGCGCCCGGACCTCGTCACGGGCCTCCGCGCGCACACCGACGCCGGCGGTGTCATCCTGCTCTTCCAGGACGACAAGGTTGGTGGCCTGGAGGTGCTCAAGGACGGCGAGTGGCTGGACGTGCAGCCGCTCGCCGACGCCATCGTGGTCAACACCGGCGACCAGGTGGAAGTGCTCAGCAACGGGCGGTACCGCAGCGCGTGGCACCGCGTCCTGCCCATGCGCAACGGCAACCGCCGCTCCATCGCGTCCTTCTACAACCCGGCGTTCGAGGCGGCCATCTCGCCGGCCGTGGCCGAGGGCGGCGCCGCCGCGTCGTACCCGGAGTTCGTGTTCGGGGACTACATGGACGTGTACAGCAAGCACAAGTTCGAGGCCAAGGAACCGAGGTTCGAGGCCGTCAAGGCCCCAAAGACACCTCAAGCTTAAAATCACGGAGATTGAAGGAAAATTTATTTATTACTATTTGGATATTACAATCCATCAAGTTTATACACCCATACCACGACAAAGGGAATCCATGTTTAGTGAGAGAGAATACATGCACATTTCATTTCTTGTTTTCTTTAGCGACCGCATGATTTGTACTACATACTGTGTCCGCTAAATGCGTTATTTTGTGCATGAGAGGGCTTCTCTTTATTATTTGGATTGTGGAATTAGTGGCTAGATTTGCAGTTATAGCTTGTCATGTTCGTTTCCCAACAAAAAGGTCACATGTTCGTTGGTACGGATTCCACCAACGTGGATTATGCTTGAAACAAAAGGAATTTTCAATCGTCACTTTTCACCAATAATATGAATGGTTATGCGATCGCTACATGTGTTCAGAAAAGAAGAATGCTTTTTGGTTCATTAAAAAATGCATGAAAAGATTGTCCTCTGTTTGGTTTGTCCAGAAAATAAATGAAAGAATATTAATTTGTTAGCATAGGAGGACGCCTTGGGTCGCTTCCCTGCTCGACAAGTGGTGTACCCAGTACCCTAGAGTCTCATGTTGTCATCTGCCATCTTTTCCTTGCTCGCCATGTGTTGACTGAAGAGTGTGTCTTTGGTTGGTTTTCCCATTTTTTGTAGATTTGTACGCGAATATTGAAATAGATTTTAAACTGAGAATTTGAATTGCAATTCGCCTTCGAGGCCGTTTCTTCTAAATTAGATCCCATGATGATAGGTTTCGACAACAAAGAATTGCACTTCCTTTTTTGCCTAGGTTGCACTTTTGTTTCGCGGTGCATGGACGGTGAACTACACATGCACTTCCTTTCTATTATGCGTTGCATTGTCATCGATCGACAGTGCAAGAGTTGTGCATTATTTTGTTCTGCTTTGCATTGTCTTCAATTGCATCGCATGGGGCGGTGCACTAGCAGTGCATATCGCCTTCAATTGCAGTGCATGGGCCCCTGCTTTTTGTTTCGTGTTGCACTATCTTGGGTAAGCAGTACACCGTGTCGCTAGGCATGACTCTCTCCCTACAGTTAGGAATGACACTGTATTTTTTTTGGGTCTTTTTCGCTACTAACTTGAGAAAACATGAAAAAGGGAAATATGTGCTTCGAGCAATGCCGCATGCACTACATCCGAGCATTAGTAGTCGGTTGGCCGCACTCCTTGGCCTGCCCTGCCGGCTGCCGCGCAGTCATGTTGCGAGCATGCAGTCAACCAGGCGTTCACTTCCGCATCTGCTGGTCCTAGCACCGGAGGGCATGCTCCCCTTAGTCGCTCTCTATTATTGTTGCTCATTTGTCGGCATCGTATTCTTGAGATATAAGGAACTTTTTTGTTTTTACAGGAACATGATAAGTTCTCTCATTAATATTCAGCCACATAAAATGGGTGGGGGGGGGGGTATATATGTGATATATACTTGTTGATTTGATAGAGGGGGGAGGAAAAGCGAGTTTGTATTATCCTAGCTAAAATATGGTCTAATCAAATAAAAATAAGACAATTCTTTCCCTCGTACATTAGATCGATATTTCCACCACATAATCTCTTATCTTGTTTTATTTTGATTATCACTATTTATTTATTTATATGTTTTGAAGCATTAGTGGGAAAAATGACACCAGATAACCCACTACTCCTTAACACGTTTTTTTAGCTTCGGTTAAGAAAAAAAGTATCTGAGGATGAGGCTGAATTGGCATTTTAATTTTGTTACCAAAGAACAATAGCCAATCCCATCTTTCTCTTCCACAATTTGGTGAGTTGATTCGATGCCTACTAGTAGAAAATTTTACAGCATAGTATTTGAAATGAACCAAAGTTTAAACATATATATGTTTCAAAAGCATCGAACCCAGCCCACTTTCAGATTGGAAGCATGTAGCACCAGTACTTTTTCTCGTGACATGGTGAGCTGAGTTCCATGGAGACCCTGTGTGGACCACCATTAGTGCGCATCCAAGTCATTCCAGGTGGTGACGGCGACCCTGCCGTGCAACTTGCGGCGACAAGAGAACAAGGTGCCTCCGGGTCCACGAGAGAGAGAACAGGATGCGTAGGCGCGCGCGTAGCTAATCAACGTAGCAATCCACATTGATTCAATGAACTCCAAGTATCAAGATTGGAGTGCCGCGAATCATATCTTCCCAATCCAATGTCGGCCGTTGGACACTTGCAAAGGAAGATAGCAAGATAGACAGGGACATGTACTTAGAAGTTAGAACTCATACTGTGGGTTCTGTATTCTGGATAACGAAATGAGATAAGAAAGGAAGAGCATGCATGCTTGTGACTTGTCCACAGTGTACACACGATAACACCGACTTTCCCTAAAGGTAATCGGGTGAGGTCTCAGTGCACATACACGCCACACCTACGCAAGGAAACAACAATTTTAAGTTGGCTATCCTAGTAGCCAATCGATTTGAGAAGAGAAAAAAATGTCGATGATTGTTCGATGCAGAGGTTGAGGCCAGCCCCATTTTGAAAATAAAAAAATGTCGATATCATGTCTTTCTTTTTCATATCGATGATTGTTGCCTTTGACTATATCATGTCTTTCTGTTTCAGAATTTAGTTATGTGCATCCTCTAGGTCAGATCACACAAAGTCGTATCGTTGCACATGGTTATTGTTGTAATTCACTTAATCATAATATGGCTTCACTTATCCTATAAGACAACGGAGACGCGTGTGTACCTATATTTTCTTGGAGGACCAAATGCCACGGTTTAGGTCTTGTGAAAGTCTAGGAATGAAGTTGGAGATTGCTCCTCTATGTCGATGATTGTTCGATGCAGAGGTTGAGACCAGCCCCATTTTGAAAAGAAAAAAATGTCGATGATTGTTGCCTTTGACTATATCATGTCTTTCTTTTTCAGAATTTAGTTATGTGCATCCTCTAGGTCAGACCACTCAAAGTCGTACTGTTGCACGTGCACATGGTTATTGTTATAATTCACAAATCATAATATGGCTTCAGTTATCATATCCGGCAACGGAGACGCACGTGTGCCTCTATTTTCTTGGAGGACCAAATGCCGCGGTTTAGGTCTTGTGAAAGTCTAGGAATGAAGTTGGAGATCTCTCCTCCATGTCGATGATTGTTCGATGAAGAGGTTGAGGCCAGCCCCATTTCAAAAAGAAAAAAAATGTCAATGATTGTTGCCTTTGACTATATCATGTCTTTCTTTTTCAGAATTTAGTTATGTGCATCCTCTAGGTCAGATCACACAAAGTCGTATCGTTGCACATGGTTATTGTTATAATTCACTTAATCATAATATGGCTTCACTTATCCTATAAGACAACGGAGACGCGTGTGTCCCTATATTTTCTTGGAGGACCAAATGCATTAGGTCTTGTGAAAGTCTAGGAATGAAATTGGAGATCTCTCCTCCATGTCGATGATTGTTCGATGCAGAGGTTGAGGCCAGCCCCATTTTGAAAAGAAAAAAATGTCGATGATTGTTGCCTATGACTATATCATGTCTTTCTTTTTCAGAATTTAGTTATGTGCATCCCCTAGGTCAGACCACTCAAAGTCGTATTGTTGCACATGGTGATTGTTATAATTCACTAAAATAGTACCCATGAAAAAAATAGTCGTATTGATAATGAAGAAGGCATGGGCAGTCGGGACGGCCGCATCTCTCCCTTTGTGTAGCAAATACTCAAGGTTTGCTAATCACTACACCATATTACTGGTGAATGAAAATTGATCCGGTGGTAGCCTAGGACCGGGTAAACCTGACCCTGGTAACAAATTTACGAAATGAAACTGGAGAGAGACGTTAGATGGATGCGGCATGCAGCAGAGGATAGCAGTCGATCGATCGTCAGTTGCACAAATTGAGGAAAGCAGGCCAAAAATGGCGCAGGATCTTATCAGTCGACAAGTGACAGCTGCTGCACTCGTCACTTCCCACTCCTGCTACCCGCTACTTCCGCTCGCTCCGCCGTCTCCGGACATCTGCGCAAGGCAGCAAATCTTTGTGAATGGGTGGCTACATGCCGGAGGGCGGCGGCGGCCGTGCCGCCCGCGCAGGACGGTACCCACCCCTCGCCTCCCTCGTCGTCTCCACCATCGCCGCCTTCTCCGCCGTCATCGTCATCGCCGTCCTCCACTCGGTCTGTCCCGCCGTTCATTCTTGCATTCTTCTATTCGATTCGCGTTCGGTCAATCAATCTGTACTGATCGGATCGAGCAGCAAAGTTTTCAACAGATTGATCACGACGAACAATGCGAATTTTCATATCGATTTCTTCTGTGTGTCTGCGCGTCGATGGTGACGATGGTAAACTGGTGTTTGCAGGCGTACGACGACGCTCTGTCCCGGACGCGGACGCTGCTGGGGCACAACCTGGAGCCGACGCCGTGGCACCCGTTTCCGCACGACAAGGGCCGCCCGCCGCCGCGCGCCGCGCTCCGGTGCGCCTCCTACCTCGCCTGCCTCCCGCCGCTCTCGCAGCCGCGGCCGGCTCCGGCGGCGCTGGCACCCAACAACGCGTCGACGAGGCCGCGGCGGCAGTGCCCGTCCTACTTCTCCGCCATCCACCGCGACCTCGCGCCCTGGAAGCGCCGCGAGGGGGGCGGTGGCGGCGTCACGCGCGCTCTGCTCGAGTCGGCCCGCGCCAGGGCATCCATGCGCGTCACCATCACCGGCGGCGGGACGCGGCTGCACGTGGACCTCTACTACGCGTGCGTGCAGAGCCGCGCGCTCTTCACGGTGTGGAGCCTCCTGCAGCTGATGCGGCGGCACCCCGGCCGCGTCCCGGACGTGGACCTCATGTTCGACTGCATGGACCGCCCCGCCATCAACCGCACCGAGCACAGCGGCGAGGGCGCGCCCCCGCCGCCGCCGCTGTTCCGGTACTGCACCACCCGCGACCACTTCGACATCCCGTTCCCGGACTGGTCCTTCTGGGGCTGGCCGGAGACGCACATCGAGCCGTGGAGCCGCGAGTTCAAGAGCATCAGGCAGGGCGCCAAGAAGGTGCGGTGGCCGGACCGGGTGCCCACCGCGTACTGGAAGGGCAACCCGGACGTGGCCTCGCCGCTCCGGCTCGCCCTCCTCGCCTGCAACGACACCAACCTCTGGCGAGCCGAGATCATGCGCCAGGTATGTAATCCACCTTCACCTTGCAAAATCCCATCACTGATGAACGCCGGTGGTGCATGCTGAACAATCAAACAATCAATCACGGTAATGCAGAACTGGGACGAGGAGGCGAGGTCCGGGTACCAGAACTCGAAGCTGTCGAGCCAGTGCACGCACCGGTACAAGATCTACGCGGAGGGGTTCGCGTGGTCGGTGAGCCTGAAATACATCCTCTCCTGCGGCTCCACGGCGCTGCTGATCGACCCGCTGTACCAGGACTTCTTCAGCCGGGGGCTGGAGCCGCGGGTGAACCACCTGCCGGTGAGCACCGTGGGGATGTGCGAGTCCATCAGGGACGCCGTGGAGTGGGGCAACGCGCACCCGGACGAGGCGGAGCGCGTCGGGCGGCGCGGGCAGCGGCTGATGCAGGACCTGGCCATGGACGCCGTCTACGACTACATGCTGCACCTGCTCACCGAGTACGCCAAGCTGCAGGACTTCCGGCCGGCGCCGCCGCCCACGGCGCAGGAGGCCTGCGTCGGCTCCGTGCTCTGCCTCGCCGACGCGCACCAGAGGAGGTTCCTCGAGGCGTCCGCCGCGTCGCCGGCAACTTCCGAGCCGTGCTCCATGCCTCCCGACGTCTGACTGATCAAAGCCCGCCAAGCTGCGATCGGAGTGGAGAGCGAACATTCCTTGTGTCCAGCGTAAAGTGCATGGCCGTGCTTGGACTTGTACACGTTCGTACGTGGGCGATGCTCATTGGGAGGTTAGGGATGGATGCAGCGATAGAGGAATTAGTTTAGTGGTCTCGGCGCGTCTCAATTTTGATGCCGATTTTTTTGTGAACTAGTGTTGATCGATCTCTAATAAAGAAAATTTGATTATTCCAGTGGTTTCTCACTACCATGTGAAAAAAAATGCATGTTAAGGGCATCTCCGGTGGCGCGACGCAAACGGACGCTGAGCGACCGTTTTCGTCCGCCGTGACCGGAAATGCGTTTGGCCTGCTCCAGCTGGACGACGCAAAGTGATCGGTCCGTCCACGGCGACGCAAACCTGGCCCAAATATACGCCAGGTTTACGTCTCCGCGGACGTTACGCGGTCGCGCCGAGCGTCCTTCTTTTCCTAGCCGGTCCCGCAAGTCAGGGACAGCGAAATCGACCGCTTTGATTTGCTTCTTTTCCCCTTCTTTGCTGCCCTAGTGCGACGCCACCACCCCAACCTCAACCGCCTCCGTCCCGCCGCAGCGCCACAGTACTCGCCGTCCGACTCGATTGTCGCCGCGCGGGAGAGCAGGATAGTACTCGGGATTGGCTCCGGCGCGTACCTGCCGGCTGTTTTGGGGCCTTGCGGCGTCCTTCCGCGCCGCCCATGACCTGTTCAGTCAATTGCGCCGATAGGTTTCTTCTCCTGTTTTCGACGCAATTGTGCGCGATCATTGATCCACAGTTCGTACCCACGCAGATGGACATGTGGCAGATGTTGCAGAAGTTCCACGCGGAGGTCGTTGACTCCTCTTCCGACGAGGAGTACGATCAGTCGACGCAGACATTGGCAACTATTGCGGCCTCCATGATCCACGAGTTCACTTCAAATGAGGGGTCGGTGCACCGGGGCTTTGTCAAAGGCTGCTCAAAAAACTTGTCGCGCAACAGAGTGCAGGGGCAGCTCCGGCTCCACAAGGACTACTTCCACCTCACCGATCCGGTGTTCAAGGAAAAAATGTTTCGGCGCCAGTACTGGATGTCAAGGGAGTTGTTCTTGGTCATTGTCCGGGGCGTCAAAAACTACAACCCGTACTTTCAATGCATGCCCGATGCAACAGGTGCGCTAGGCTTCACCTCCTACCAAAAATGCTCCGCCGCTATTCGCATGCTATCATATGGTATGGCTGCTGATATATTCGATGAGTATCTTCGAATGGGTGAGAGCACCTGCCTTGAGTCCATGTACTGGTTTTGCCGAGCCGTGATTGCCGTGTTCGGACAGCATTACTGTAGGGAGCCAACTGTTGAGGATACAAGGTGGCTTTTGTCTATCAACGAGTCTAGAGGGTTCCCAGGAATGATTGGCAGCATAGATTGTATGCACTGGGAGTGGAAGAACTGTCCATTCGGATGTCAGGGTCAGTACAGCGGGCATGCGGAGGGACGGACTATCATTCTTGAAGCTGTCATATCTCAAGAATTATGGATTTGGTATTCATTCTTTGGCATGGCCGGTTCGAACAATGACATCAATGTGTTGCACCGATCACCGGTTTTCAACCGGCTCATGCAAGGCAAAGCTCCCCGGGTGAGCTATGAGATCAATGAAAATGAATATGACAAGCCATATTATCTTGCTGATGGCATCTATCCTGAGTCCTGACTGGGCCACACTGATGAATATTGTCCGTAATCCAACTCCGAGAAGACGAAGAGGTTTGCCAAGATGCAAGAGGCTTGCAGGAAAGATGTGGAGCGCGGATTTGATGTGCTCCAAGCTCGGTGCGCAATTGTCCGTCACCCGGCAAGAACATGGTCGCTGAAGACCATGCATGAGGTGATGACATGCTGCGTGATCATGCACAACATGATCGTTGAGAACGAGCGTCCTGATGGCCACAATGAGAACCACTGGGACTTCCAAGGTGAGCTAGTTGCGCCACTCCCTCGGGCTTTATCTTGGGAGAACTATCTGCATATGAATGTAGAAATCACTGACGAGAACTGAAGGAGATATGCCCTAGAGGCAATAATAAAGTGGTTATTATTTATATCTTTATGGTTATGATAAATGTTTATATATCATGCTATAATTGTATTAACCGAAACATTAGTACATGTGTGATATGTAGACAACAAGAAGTCCCTAGTATGCCTCTTAAACTAGCTTGTTGATTAATGGATGATTAGTTTTATAATCATGAACATTGGATGTTATTAATAACAAGGTTATATCATTATATGAATGATGTAATGGACACACCCAATTAAGCGTAGCATAAGATCTCGTCATTAAGTTATTTGCTATAAGCTTTCGATACATAGTTACCTAGTCCTTATGACCATGAGATCATGTAAATCACTTATACCGGAAAGATACTTTGATTACATCAAACGCCACTCGCGTAAATGGGTGGTTATAAAGGTGGGATTAAGTATCCGGAAAGTATGAGTTGAGGCATATGGATCAACGGTGGGATTTGTCCATCCCGATGACGGATAGATATGCTCTCGGGCCCTCTCGGTGGAATGTCGTCTAATGTCTTGCAAGCATATGAATAAGTTCATAAGAGACCACATACCACGGATGCGAGTAAAGAGTACTTGTCGGAGACGAGGTTGAACAAGGTATAGAGTGATACCAATGATCAAACCTCGGACAAGTAAAATATCGCGTGACAAAGGGAATTGGTATCGTATGTGAATGGTTCATTCGATCACCGAAGTCATCGTTGAATATGTGGGAGCCATTATGGATCTCCGGATCCCGCTATTGGTTATTGGTCGGAGTGAGTACTCAACCATGTCCGCATAGTTCACGAACCGTAGGGTGACACACTTAAAGTTGGATGTTGAAATGGTAGTACTTGAATATGGAATGGAGTTCGAATATTTGTTCGGAGTCCCGGATGAGATCCCGGACATCACGAGGAGTTCCGGAATGGTCCGGAGAATAAGATTCATATATAGGATGTCATTTTATGTGAATTAAAATGTCGCGGAAGGTTCTATGGAAGGTTCTAGAAGGTTCTAGAAAAGTCCGGAAGAAACCACCAAGGAAGGTGGAGTCCACATGGGACTCCACCTCCATGGCCGGCCAGCCCTAGTGGGGGAGGAGTCCCAAGTGGACTCCCCATGGGGGCCGGCCCCCCCCCCCCCCATATGGGAGGTGGAAACCCCACCTTTGGTGGGAGTCCTAGTTGGGCTAGGTTTTCCCCTCTTATGGAAGGTTTTTGGTTCGGGTCTTATTCGAAGACTTGGACACCAACACTTGGGGATCCACCTATATAATGAGGGGCCAAGGGAGGGGGCCGGCCACCCCAAGCACCACAAGGTGGCCGCACCACTAGATGGCCGGCGCCCCTCTCCCAAACCCTAGCCGCCCCCTCTCTCCTCTATAGTTCCCGCACGCTTAGCGAAGCTCCGCCGGACTTCTCCACCACCACCGACACCACGCCGTCGTGCTGTCGGATTCAAGAAGGAGCTACTACTTCCGCTGCCCGCCGGAACGGGGAGGTGGACGTCGTCTTCATCAACAACCGAACGTGTGACCGAGTACGGAGGTGCTGCCCGTTCGTGGCACCGGAAGCGATCGTGATCAAGATCTTCTACGCGCTTTTGCAAGCGGCAAGTGAACGTCTACCGCAGCAACAAGAGCCTCATCTTGTAGGCTTTGGAATCTCTTCAAGGGTGAGATTCGATACCCCCTCGTTGCTACTGTCTTCTAGATTGCATCTTGGCTTGGATTGCGTGTTCGCGGTAGGAAAATTTTTGTTTTCTATGCAACGTTATCCTACAGTGGTATCAGAGCCAGGTTTATGCATAGATGGTTGCACGAGTAGAACACAATGGTTTGTGGGCGTTGATGCTTATGTTATCTTTAGTTTGAGTACTTTGCATCTTTGTGGCATAGTGGGATGAAGCGGCTCGGGCTAACTTTACATGACCGCGTTCATGAGATTTGCTCCACGCTCGACATGCAACTTGTATTGCATAAGTGGCTTTGCGGGTGTCTGTCTCTCCTACTATAATGAAGATTCAATTTACTCTTCTATTGACAACACTAGTATCACCGTTGTGGTTCATGTTCGTAGGTAGATTAGATCTTACTCGAAAACCCTAAACCACGTAAAATATGCAAACCAAATTAGAGACGTCTAACTTGTTTTTGCAGGGTTTGGTGATGTGATATGGCCATGATATGATGATGAATATGTATGAGATGATCATTATTGTATTGTGGCAACCGGCGAGAGCCTTATGGTTGTCTTTAATTTTCATGTTGAGTAGTATTTCAAAGTAGTTGTAATAGTTGCTACATGAGGTGAACAACCATGAAGACGGCGCCATGAATCTTGACGCTACGCCGACGATGATGGAGATCATGCCCGTTGATGATGGAGATCATGTCCGTGCTTTGGAGATGAAGATCGAAAGCGCAAAGACAAAAGGACCATATCATATCACATATGAATTGCATGTGATCTTAATCCTTTATGCATCTTATTTTGCTTAGATCGCGACGGTAGCATTATAAGATGATCCCTTACATTAATATCAAGATAATAAAGTGTTCTCCCCTCGTATGCACCGTTGCCAAGGTTCGTCGTTTCGAAGCATCTCGTGATGATCGGATGTGATAGACTCAACGTTCATATACAACGGGTGTAAGCCATGTTGCACACGCAGAATACTTGGGTTTGCTTGACGAGCCTAGCATGTACAGACATGGCCTCGGGACAACGGAAACCGAAAGGTTGAACACGAGTCATATGGATGATATGATCAACATGTTGATGTTCACCATTGAAGCTACATCATCTCACGTGATGATCGGTTTTGGTGTAGTGGATTTGGATCGTGTACCACTAAACAACAATGAGGGATGTTGTATTAAGTGGGAGTTCATTAGTAATTAGATTAAAACATGAACTAATTATCATAAACATAGTCTGAGTAGTATTTTGAATTAATTTTGTAGTATTGGCATCCGTTTTCTATCATGCGCTAAGTCTTGTAATTGAGATAGAAATACTGTTAAAATCTGACAAGAAACTTTACGGACTGGTACCGTATTGTTAAAGAATCAAGAAATGATTAAGTCCTACTGCAAACTTTTAGTAAACCTCACATTGTTGATTTTAGAGAGCTATGGTTTCAATTAGTACCTAAAGTTATCTTGTCTCCGTGAAACTTGAAGTTCAAATCTGTTTGAAAAGTAAGGAGCTGAAAATTTAGTTTTCAGAAATAATCAAGGTATGAGATATATGTGATATCTAAGACCTTATTGCAAGATGATAGAATATAAATTTGGTGAGACTACATAAACTCATAAGTTTTATGGGAATGTATGAAGGTTGAAGACGCCGAGGCGTCACAATCCTCCAACTATTGGGGCACTAATAATATTCGCATATCCATGAAGTTATCGTCCTTAGTATGCACCGTTGCTAAGACTCGTCGTTTCGAAGCATCACGTGATGATCGGGTGTGATAGATTCTACGTGTGCATACAACGGGTGCAAGCCAGATTTGCACATGCGAATACCAAGGTTAAAACTTTACGAGCCTAACATGTACAGACATGGTCTCGGAAAGTCGTCATGATATAGTGGATAAAATTATGAGTGAAATTGTTCATCATATTACAAAGTTACTAATAGTGAAATCTGAAACACTTGTCATATGATGATCAACTTCAAAGTAAGAACCTCAAGGTTATTGGTATTTGACCAACAAACCTAGAAGTTATTGAAGGTGAAGTATTTTCTGAATAATGAGGAAAGCTAAAAGAGAAACTACAAAAGATATTTTGGCATAAAGAAAAAAAAACTAGAAAGTCTAGCTCAGGTGTATATACATGATATACATGTTATGGTTGTATTCCTAGTTTGGTCACACAATGAAATTCTTGGGTATTAGTACCATATTGGTTGGTATGAAATGTCATACAAAACAACGCAATACAAGAATACAATGGCCTAAGTGACTGACAAGGAATATGATAGGAATGCACTTCTGGAACAAAAATAAAGTGTTATTATGTTCGTCGTTGGCATCCCATCTAGCCCTTAGAATTTATAATAAAGAACTTAATAATTGTTATTTTGCTCTAGTCAAATGAAAACAATGAGTTGTTCAAATTATGACATTACTCCATGTACGATGGATAAGTTATTATAAATCTTAATGGTGAAACACACATACATAATACTGACGCTAAAATGCCATAAGGCAAATGATTTGAATTCCACTTATTTGTGAAACCGCAATTTAGGTCATATTAGAAAGGAACGCATGAAGGAACTCCATGCAAATGGATTTTTGGAGTCATTCGATTTTTGAATCATTTGGCGCTTGCAAATCTTTTCTAAAGAGAATGACTGAAATACCGTTCATAGGCCAAGAGTTGAACGGGCAACAAACTTAGTGGAAAAATACATAATGATGTATGTGGTTCACTGAGCATAGTTGTGTGCGGGAGATTCTTCTACTTCATGAAAACTTTCAACAATTAATTGAGTATATATGTGGATATATTCAATAAGGAAGAAGTTTGAAACATTTGAATGAATTCAAATAAGTTTCAGCATGAAGTGGAAATCATCGTAATAGAAAAGTCAAATATCTATGATTGGATCATGGTGGAAATATTTGAATTACGAGTTTTAGCGAACATCTAAGAGAGTTATGAAAGTGTTCTACAACTCACATTTATTGGAGTATCATAGTGATGATGAAGTATCCAAACCTTGTTGGATCAATGATGCGATAAAATATTATGACGCCATTATATTTTTGTGGATTATGCTTTAGTGACTACCGCTTTTACAATGAATAGAGCATCATCATGATCCATTGAAATGACACCATACAAGTTATGGTATGGGTATAAACCCTAATAGTCTTTTCTTTAAATTTTGGTCTAAGAATTTACAACCAAAATCGGATGAATGTCTTTGTTGGTTATCCCAGAGATTTAGTTGGGAATTCTTCCCACGAGACAAAGACAAAAGTGTTTGTCAATGTTTCTTATTTCCGAGAAATTGTTTCTAGTGAAGTATTTGAGTGGGAGGACAATATAATTTGATAAGGTTTATGAACTCGAGCATAATGATCGAGTAGCGCAGCATCGGAATTGGTTTCGGAAGCGGCCACAACGATCATGGCTCCCATGACTACAAAGTGTTTCAGTCATGGAGATCGAAGTACATATTGAACCTTGTAGGTATGGTTTACTTTGTGATCAAATAAATGATTTGTGGACAAAGGATTGATTTTGAACAATGATAAACCAACTACAAACAAAGAAGTTATGATGGGCCCTGACTCCGTTAAAATGGCCATGCGCCATGAAATCCAAGATAGGTGAATACTTTATGAAAGTAAATGGATCTATGAAATTGATAGACTTGGATGAAATATCCTTGAAGAAAGCTTGACTTGTCGAAAAATTGTTTACGACAAAGTTCAAAGAGTTGAATACGATAAGATTAGATCTTCCGTAGCAATGCTTATAGTCTATGTGGATTATTCTAATAATCACTACATATTTCTTTTATGAGATATGCTAGTAGGATGGCAAAATACACTACTTAACGAAATATGTATACAAGATACAACCAAGAGTTTTGCTGGTCCGTGGAATACTAGATAGGTATACAAGCTTCAATTGGATGAAGTAAGTATCACGGAGTTGGAATCTTCACCAGATGAAATAGTCAAAGAGTTTTTTATTTCATCAAAGACGATGAAGAGGCTTGCATTTGCAAGAAATTAAGTGGGAGCGCTAAGACATATTTATAATACTTTATGTAGGTGACATATAGTTGGTTATAAATAATGTAATTATATACTTGATTAAAAAGGTTTCATTGAGAAATTAACTTCAATGAAAAGATATGGACTGAAACAAATTTAGTGTCAAGATCTATGAAGATAGATTGAAACACAAAATAAGTTTAAGTCAAAGTACATAGAATGGATATTGAAATAGTTCAATATAGAAATATTAAGAAGATGTTCTTGTCATGTGAAGTTTTAACAAGACTTGAGTGTATCTGACACCCAATGAGTAAAAACACATGAGTGATTATAGATCACGAATAATATGTACACAATCAGATATCCTATGCTCTAAGAGTGTTATGAGCATGATTCATGTGATGATCACTGAAAAACGAGTAAGAATATTCTTGAGTACTTAAGAAGAACCAAGTATATATATATAGTTTTATATGGAGAAATGACAAAACAAATCGCTGTAAGGTGTTGCACCGATACTAATTTTGTCACATATGAAAATAAAATTTCAAATCTCAAATTAGACTAAGTGTTGTTTAAAAGGTAGCACAATGAGCTAGAAGTTGTCTATGCTAGATTTAGAAGAGTTCTAAATATTGTGACGGATTCTACAAAAGAAGAGCAGAGTATGTCATTGTTTTGACAATGACAAAGGATGTTAAGTCAAGAAGTTCTTTGAGAACTTGGTGTAGTTCCGATAGTGTCAGAACTTTGAAGCTATATTGTGTGTGACAATATTAGTGACATATTTCAGACCGCGGAATTAAGGTTCCACCAGAAGACCAAACATATTTAATGCCGACTCATTTGGAAATGAGTGATGCGTTGAGACGCAAATGAATTACAAAATACATACGTTTACGAGCATGTCGGATCCGTTGACTAAAACCTCTCCCGTGAGCAAAACATGATAAAGCACCGGAAGGCCAAGGTGTTATATCTTTACAAATGTAAACTAGATTATTGACTCTAGTGCAAGTGGGAGACTCGAAGGAGATATGCCCTAGAGGCAATAATAAAGTGGTTATTATTTATATCTTTATGGTTATGATAAATGTTTATATATCATGCTATAATTGTATTAACCGAAACATTAGTACATGTGTGATATGTAGACAACAAGAAGTCCCTAGTATGCCTCTTAAACTAGCTTGTTGATTAATGGATGATTAGTTTCATAATCATGAACATTGGATGTTATTAATAACAAGGTTATATCATTATATGAATGATGTAATGGACACACCCAATTAAGCGTAGCATAAGATCTCGTCATTAAGTTATTTGCTATAAGCTTTCGATACATAGTTACCTAGTCCTTATGACCATGAGATCATGTAAATCACTTATACCGGAAAGATACTTTGATTACATCAAACGCCACTGCGTAAATGGGTGGTTATAAAGGTGGGATTAAGTATCCGGAAAGTATGAGTTGAGGCATATGGATCAACAGTGGGATTTGTCCATCCCGATGACGGATAGATATGCTCTGGGCCCTCTCGGTGGAATGTCGTCTAATGTCTTGCAAGCATATGAATAAGTTCATAAGAGACCACATACCACGGTACGAGTAAAGAGTACTTGTCAGGAGACGAGGTTGAACAAGGTATAGAGTGATACCGATGATCAAACCTCGGACAAGTAAAATATCGCGTGACAAAGGGAATTGGTATCGTATGTGAATGGTTCATTCGATCACTGAAGTCATCGTTGAATATGTGGGAGCCATTATGGATCTCCAGATCCCGCTATTGGTTATTGGTCGGAGTGAGTACTCAACCATGTCCGCATAGTTCACGAACCGTAGGGTGACACACTTAAAGTTGGATGTTGAAATGGTAGTACTTGAATATGGAATGGAGTTCGAATATTTGTTCGGAGTCCCGGATGAGATCCGGACATCACGAGGAGTTCCGGAATGGTCCGGAGAATAAGATTCATATATAGGATGTCATTTTATGTGAATTAAAATGTCGCGGAAGGTTCTATGGAAGGTTCTAGAAGGTTCTAGAAAAGTCCGGAAGAAACCACCAAGGAAGGTGGAGTCCACATGGGACTCCACCTCCATGGCCGGCCAGCCCTAGTGGGGAGGAGTCCCAAGTGGACTCCCTTAGGAGGCCGGCCACCCCCCCACCCATATGGGAGGTGGAAACCCCACCTTTGGTGGGAGTCCTGAGTTGGGCTAGGTTTTCCCCTCTTATGGAAGGTTTTTGGTTCGGGTCTTATTCGAAGACTTGGACACCAACACTTGGGGATCCACCTATATAATGAGGGGCCAAGGGAGGGGGCCGGCCACCCCAAGCACCACAAGGTGGCCGCACCACTAGATGGCCGGCGCCCCTCTCCCAAACCCTAGCCGCCCCCTCTCTCCTCTATAGTTCCCGCACGCTTAGCGAAGCTCCGCCGGACTTCTCCACCACCACCGACACCACGCCGTCGTGCTGTCGGATTCAAGAGGAGCTACTACTTCCGCTGCCCGCTGGAACGGGGAGGTGGACGTCGTCTTCATCAACAACCGAACATGTGACCGAGTACGGAGGTGCTGCCCGTTCGTGGCACCGGAAGCGATCGTGATCAAGATCTTCTACGCGCTTTTGCAAGCGGCAAGTGAACGTCTACCGCAGCAACAAGAGCCTCATCTTGTAGGCTTTGGAATCTCTTCAAGGGTGAGACTCGATACCCCCTCGTTGCTACTGTCTTCTAGATTGCATCTTGGCTTGGATTGCGTGTTCGCGGTAGGAAAATTTTTGTTTTCTATGCAACGTTATCCTACAAGAACGTGTGCAAACGGCTGCAGGCGGATCTGATTGACCATCAGTGGGCATTGGCTGGCCATGAAGACCATGCCTAGAGAAATAACATCTTATTTTCATGTAGACTTTTTAAAATTTGGATGTAATAAGGACTATGACTTCGTTGAATCTCTTTAATTGTTGTTTTCAAACTTCATAATGCATGCCGACGCGGAAATGCGTCGGGCCGCTGGAGGCACCCCCAGGCGCAAATGGACGCGCGGACAAATACAGTCTTTCTCGCGTCTGCCGCGCGACGCAAACGAACACTCGCGGACACCGATTTGCGTCGCGCCGCTGGAGATGCCCTAAGTCCGTGCCCTTTCGGTGATAAACAGGTCCGGGAAGGGAACGGGACATATCCCGCATCGTCGGATCGGGCGAGCAGGCAGATGTGGGCGGTTATGTGCTTTGCAACAAATAAAACACAATATTTTTTAGAAGATGTTACAAAAATAGTAAGCAATTTTCGCAATCTTATAAAATAGTAATGCAAAAAATTTGTGGGTATGCAGTAACTTGTCGTAACATTTTCTTCAGGAAGATGTTACAACCCTGCATAATAGTTTTCCAATAGTTTGAAAAAAAAGGTAATGCAACAAAAGAAACGGTTACACGACAAAAAGATTCAAAAGATGTTACAAAAAAATGCAAAAAAATATTTGTAACATTTTAAAAATAATAATGCAACAAACCAAATGCGCGTTTTCCGCATTTTGAAAGCACATACACAAAGTTGAAAAAATCCGAGGAAACACAAACTAATAGCAAAACACACATAAACCTTGCAATATCTAGCTTGTGCTTTCACACAAAAAAAGGCAGATCAGTTTGTTACAAACTTACAATTTGGAAGCACATATGCAAGATTGAAAATTGTGCGGGGGGGGGGGCATGAGCTTGTAGAGATACGAGAAAACCTTGCAACACCAAGCGCAAGATCCGATGACATCAGGCCCATTCCCGTTGGTACCTCGTCTTCTAGGGCTTGGCACATTGTAGTCCTCTGATTTTGAAGAACTACCATGGCCATGTCAAACTTAAGCTTTGGGACGAGGATAAGGGAAGGAAGTAGAGGGGCGGCGCAACAGCAGGCATGGACGCAATGGTTGAGCTAGCAATGTGCGCCCACATTGTGCAGTGGATAGAGGCACGAGTAGGAGCAATCAATCACGAAGACGGGATTCCTCGCTTGATTCTAACTGATTTCTTTTCTTTTTGGAAACAATCACAATAAGCTCATACGGATGAAGCCTAGTAACCGGGTGTATACGTGAGCACGCGTGTATTGCTTGACACGTGTCTAACATCGTTTGCTCTACCATTAGTCTGTGAAATCTGTGCGAATCTGTGGTAGATGGAACAAGCGTGTGGTCCTAAAATAAAGCGGCTCACTTTATCCCCTTCCCTCTTCCACCAGATGCAGCGCTTCAGCACGGCCGCGCCACCCATGGAACCATCCACGCCGCCGGTGCCCATCCCGTTCTTAGCACAAACACCTACGAGCCCGGAGACTAGAGCACGGGAATAGTGCTGGAAATTTGGAGCCCCGCGCTGCTGCAAAATCGAGCCCCATAGAGAGTCCGTCTCCTCCACAGCTAGCCCCAAATCGAGCGCCTCTACAACTAACATCACGCGATTGATTTCGCGCGGAACATACATTGGGTGAGGCGATGGGAATCGCGGGGATTGAAGAACGATCGACAGCACCCAACGCCGGCGAGCCCATCGCCGCCAAGCGCCCAAGCCTCAGGTCACCTCCGCCTACTCCCCTGCCCGACCAAGAACCAGAGCGCTTCGGGAGAGGGGCGATGGGGAGGTGCGGCCGCTCTGCTCCGACTACGGCCGGCTCGATCTGGAGCGCCGCCTTGGTTTCCCCAAAATTTGTTTGACTAATTTCTCTTGATTTGGCTCGTGAAGCTGGATCAGGCGCTCCTCTCTGTAATTCCGCCCTCACTTCGCCTGGGCAGCTCGAGCCTGACCGTTGGAGGCTCTGGTTCGTCTCTTCCTGGACGGATGGGAGAGATACAGGGCGCGCGGTGGCCGACGGTCAGGAGCTCCCCGCCGCCGTCGAGGAGTGCCCCCGGAGATCCTCCGTGTGGCCACGTCTCCATCGACCCTAGCTGTCGCGTGACTTCCCGCTCGTCGCTGCCATCCAAAGATGGCGCTCATCTCCTCCCTCGCTCCTTCCTGAAATACATTCTCCTGCGCCGGCAGTGCCCCACGAAGTGCCTCCTCCCGTGCCCTCTCTATTCTCCTCTTCGTTCTTCCAATCTTCATCTCTCTCTCTGCAGCAGTAGAGTTGCGCTAATACTGTACATACAATGTTTTTTTTTGTTAAAATTAGTACAGAAGTGGTGGACGGCCGGCCTGCCGGCCAGTTTAATCGTGTTTGTGCCTTCGGGCGGATACTGGTCGTATTTCGTGGACTGGGATGCTGACCAAGAACTCCACGAAGTTGAAAAGCTGCATGACTTGAGGCGAGCTGCTTCTCAGGCGGCCGGCGGCGGAGTACCAACAGCCCAACACTAATCGTACCCAGGCGCATCTCAGGTAATGGGGATGAGCAGACAGGGCCGACGGAATGGTGCGGGCGTGACTGGCGGCCTGCTTCGTGGTGGCGGCCGGTCGCGGACGCGAGCGACCATGGACCAACAGCAAAGCTGCCCAAACACACCCGCGTCGATCTGCTCGCCACTCCGCCACAAGAGCTGAACGACGCGGACATGGCATCCATCTCCTGCCCCGACGAGATCCTCTGCCCGCAGCCACAAGAGCTGAACGACGCGGACATGGCATCCATCTCATATGGCAAAGAATTCGGATTCGGGTAACTGGTTAGACAATCATCCTCCTAAAATTGCACCTCTTCTCGTAAATGATGTATCGCTTATTATGAATGATCGAATGAACGAATGAATGAAGAGGTGTCAATTCATCAATATTGTTGCTAATTTGAAACTATCATCCTAACCATCCAAATTTTAAAAATGAGAATGCCCGAATTTTCAGTGACGTCGGTGCCATGTGCCAATCACAGTTTTCCAGAAAATCACACAGGAACGAAGGGCATGTGAAATGGTAGGCGCCAAACACTTTGATCCCTAGTTTTGACCCGGTGTTCTTTTTCTCATGATAGCCTCCTGAATCAATATTTTCTTATGTCTAATCCAGTTTTCGAACAGGAATATGATTAGATCCCTTCGGGGGATGGAACATCCCGTAACCTCCTCCTTGAGCATGCGACGCTTGGCGCTGGGTCCCACATTTTCTTATGTCTAATCCAGTTTTCGAACAGGAATATGATTAGATCCTTTCGGGGGATGGAACATCCCGCAACCTCCTCCTTGAACATGCGACGCTTGGCGCTAGGTCCCACATTTGGAACTAGAAGAACCTTGCGCGCGCTGCACACGTTCTCTCTTGTTATATCGCCACAAACATGCATATTTTCCTACACATTTTCCAAATGTTGGCTTGCGTATTTTCGTTTTGGCTGCATGTAAAGGTCTTTTTTTAATTAGTCAAGTGCAATGAAATAGAAAAATGCAGAAGATGCATGACAAAAGCACACAGCTGTGCAATATGCACTCACTACAAAGAAAATATATCAGAAGTTGATTTCTGTCTATGCAACATACGCAATTTCTCACAATAGCTTCTCCATTTCAAAAAAAAAAACTTTGCCGCAACCATAGGTTTGATAGATGCATACTTTGTTGCTACTACTTTACTCAATAACCCTAGTTACTTGAGAGATTAGAAAACACCAAAAATAAAATCAAAACCTCTTATTCATTAATGTTCAGCTAGAAGTTTATATATCACTGTCACAATGACCTATAAACTTCTAGTAAGAATTTAGGAGCAAAATAGTATATTCGATGACCACTTCAACATATTTTAGCAACAATTACACCTATACACAGTTTGAGAAATACTTATAAATTAACCATGTCAAGTAGTAGATAACTTCATAAAAATACGATGAATTGTTTATTTCATAAGTGAATGAACACCTACAACTAATATTATTTACAGTTAATTAAAACCCATACTATATCCCACGCTAACACACTGACCAATTGCAGAACATCATCCAATTAACACACCATGACTTGTCTTTTCTTCGGCAGTGCAAGAAGCATGCCTTTGCTAGTCAAGGAAGCTCCCTACGAAAACAAACATAGTGATGTGGAGAAGTAAATATGGATTTTATAACTGAAAATTAGGCCAGAGCCAAATCAAGTTACGTGTAAAATCCATTGAAACACAACTAACTAATGTAAAATCTAGCTTAACTTGTCATTAGTAAAAAAATACATGGTTTGACGGCAGGGCCTACTGGATGGTGGCACATAGTAGTAGAATACTCTTTCAGCACTTTGGGACCATGGATTAATACATATAAATGAGCTCTCCGGTGCATAAGATTCAGGTTATCTAATGGCAGATATGCATTGCAGTGTATAAGTTTAGCTTTGATGAAACTACTGGACATGTATACTTCCAGATTTTTTTTTCGAGGGGATCCAAAATTTAGATTTGTTCTGATGAGCTCTGCGCCGATCTATGGAACATGTTGTGGTGTTTAGGTAATTTTCTACCTAGTCAACCTCATGGTGTTCTTGCTGATGTACTAAATGGTTATACATCTGCAGCCTTAAAAAACAGTCAAAACAGTACGGTGCTTTGTTTTCTTTAAATCCTCAAATTAAACTGAAAAGTGAATATATAAACCATTTCAGAGAAAACAACTGTGTGGCCAAATATGTTCCGAGGCAACTGTGTTAGTAAAGATAGGCTAAAATCAGGAATCAAAAACTCATAGAGCTTTCACAATCATATAGCAGCGCTGGATCAGTAAATATGCAATTCATCATATTAAGCTATAGCCGTATACGCTGGAATGATTCTATGAATGATCACAGAAAATACATTACAAAATACCTTGATATTCTCGTTTTCCCTTATGGAACAAAGTTCCAAAGCAATGCATTTGTTTTGACCGGACAGATGTATGTCCAGGCATCAGATTAGTAGAATGCTCTAAACAGCATCTGCATTCCCAGGAGTAAACGGGATCATCAAAGTATTTTACCTGCCTTTTTTCTGCAAATGGTATGTTATCATTCTAGAACAGAGTGTCATCACTAATGTATTTTACGTGCCTTTTATCTGCAAATGGCAGATGTGCTTCCGCTGTGTTGCATGTTTTCAACCTGTCCGCCCAGCAACAATTGGAACATCAGCCACATGGAACCTAAAACAAATTTCATAGCAATGACCAACCAATGCAAATAAACTCAACAAAGCTCACTCACCACAGGAGGAAGATGTGTTCTCCAACACAAATCCCTCAAAATATTTACAGAATTAGGAAATACTAGAACTAGGACAATACCAGTGCGTTGCTACGGGTAACTAATTGTTCAATAATGTAGATATATTTAAGAGTTATTGACGTAAAATGATCAATTAAAATATGCATGTCGTTAAACATGCACCGGTAATGTGCTCTAGTGTTTTTCCTCACCCGATATTTCCGAAATCTTGGCGGTAACCGGTTTTGTCATACCTACCAGTATAAGAAAATAACAGCCGGTATTTACAGAAATTTTTGTAATCTATTCAATTTTGACGAATTTTGGATAAATTTAAATTTTATAATAAAAATCTCGGCTGGTATTTCCATTCCGGTAGCCGGTAATACCGGTGCCATCTGATATTTTTTATAGAACGAGAAAGAACCTTACCTAAACACGATCGAGCGATCGACTTGGAGTTTTTCTTGGACGACACGATAGATTTGGTAGGAATCGGAGTTCGATGCCAACTCCTTCACGACGAGAGGAAAGTCTCAACGACGAGCAAAAGGAACACCTACCGTTGTTGTTGTTTGTACGAACGAAGCATACAAAGGCCTTTGGGTCCTGGGTTTTTTCACGCGTGAAGGCCGATCGGTCCTGGTTATTATTTCGAATCTAAAGGTAGATCGGAAGGCAAATCTAGCAGGTTTTTTTGACAGGAAATAATTTGGCCCGGTTTTTTTACCTACCAACACCACCTATCCCCGTATATTAGTAAAGATAAGAAACCAGCTAGACTCAATTCGACAAGAACTGCGAAAGAGATGAAACTAACCAAGTATACTTGTGTTTTGTTTTTCAGTAAGGCATAATGATTGGGCTACATGAACAAGTTCACCACCATGTATCATGTTGCAATAATCAGAACTGAAATGGCATACTTTGCATAAGAGTAAAGTATTTTTGCGGTTCAAAGTTGCTCAAAATTTTAGGCCATAAATTAAGTGTCTTTAGGTAATATTGGACACCTGCTAATGGTTCTAGGAATCCTTGACTTCATACATATTTGTGGTTCTAGGAATCCTTGACTTCATACTGGAATGAAATAAATGGCAGTACCAGCTACTTCTGAAATTTTGTTTGCTTTGGTGACAGTATTAGCTCGGTGAGTCTAGGTACACTAAATTATAGCAACCTTTTATCATTAACGATGAAGCCTTACATTTATCTTCTTTACTTTATGCTCACTCAAGCTTTTTATGAATCAATGATCACCACAAATATGCACTCAAATCTTGGGTAGACCAAAACATGCGAAATTACACGCACAGTCCACTAAAAACATTCAGTCCAACAGCTTGTGCTAGACCATATAATTACAGAAAAGGCAAAGATGGGAAGGGAGAAATCAGAGGAGACCATACCTCCAGGCTCCAGCCGGTTCAACCTAGAGTATGGCGGACGGCAGATCGGAGAGAGGAGACCACCTCGTGGAAAACTTGGCTTGCAGATTCAGCGGTCGAGGGCGTCTCAGACCTTCAATGGTGGTGAGGACTGGCCGTGGCGCCCCCAGCCTCCACGGCAGCGCTGCCAAGCTCACTAGCAGGCAGCATGTGTGGGGTCGCATCAAGGGCGAGAGGGGAGGGTGAGGAGCATTGGGAAGAAAGACAGCGGCAGAGAGGAGTGGTGGCGCATGTGATGGCAGCACTCCAGGACTTGGGGAGGGGGCAGACAAAGATTTTGTGAGAAATCCAGCAAGGTGCGAGAGGCAGGCTTGACGGCAGAGGAAGGATTCATGGATGGTGAGTATCAAAGGGCAGCGATCAGGAGGGAGAACGGCAGCAATGCTATTCCTAGGTCTGTAACGACAGGATACTTCCTCTGCCAAACACAATCACCGACTTAGCGCCACCGTCCAGCTACAACATGAAGCATTAAGGCACTGACATGTATGCTAAAACGGAACCGCTCGAGGAACCACAGGCCAGCAGAACCTTGAGAGCATAGAGCGGCAAACAGCACAAACTTACAGGAATTTTGGTGGACAAGTAACCACAGCATGATAACCACAGGAAATGCCATCAAAAGAAGCCCGTAGAAACTTTTCACGGCAAAGCATAAGCGTGGCAACAAGTTAACTAGGTCAAGTGGCGAGTACTAAGATATATAAATAGCACTGCAAGGGAAGGCACGTTAAGCGGTAAAGAGTTTGCCTCCACCGATCCTGATTTGCCTACTAGTATCTCGATAGGCTCCTATCCAACGACCCCCATGTACAAAATGAGACCAGCCCAGGAAGGTAGCAACTGGCACACGACAGAAATCCCCAAAGTAAGCTGCATCATCGCAGCAAAGTCACTGGAGCATATCATGAACGCCACACGCCAGCTGCCCCCGAACCTGCCCCCAGATACCAATCAAGCCAGATATCTGTATGTGTTGGCGTTGTCCTTGTCACGCTCCAGGTAGTCCCTGGTGATGAGATCCTCAATCCGCTTCTTGATTGCTTTGAAGTCGGGCTGCAGTGGGCACAAAATCAGGTTAGGACAAACAGTTCAGGCTAAACATCTGCTAGTTCCAAACCAACCAAAATATCAAAACAAATAAGCACTCTACAAAACCATAAACGGCTACAGTAGCTATGTCACTCCAGGTAGTTTGGTCATACAACTATTTTTATATATAATGAGCTACTTCATCAGCAACAGTAGCAACTTTAATTAATTGGCTCACACTAAAACATGTCTAGATGTGCTGATAAGGTCAATTAATTTGGAACAGAGGGAGTACATGCCTAGTGTTTTCCTTCCCTTTTTCAAGGGTGGGTAAATGCAAACAGTTCTTTTGTTTCATGATGAGGGTAGAATAATAAAACAACTTAAAGAGTGTAATTATCAGGCATCAGGCAAAGGTAGTTGATCGATATGGATAGGAAAAGTCAACCAGAACACCACGTGAGCAACTAGGAAAAAATGATGATACGGAATTTGATGATGCGCCACAACAGCAAGAGCTAGATTCCATAACCAAATATGTAGAGAAGAGAAAATGTACTGTAAGTACCTTGAACATGCGGCTGAGCTGCTCCACACATTCCGCAACTAGCTGGGTATGGGCCATGACTTTGCGGCTTTTCATGATACGCACAATCGATGCATCAATTGCATACCTCCTGTCCTTGTCAACATCTTCAACAACCTTTTTCTTCTCATCAACAGGAGGCAGGGGTATCTGCACATTATGTCAAATATTCAATCATAAGAAAAGCATCACTGCAGATAGCAGATGGCCTATAATCCCATGGGAGTACGACAGCTAAGAAACCAAAAAAAAAAAAAACTAGGACAGTACCTTGATTCTTCTCATCCTGTCGGTAAATTTTGAATTGAACTCGAAAACATCATTGGGAGAAATAGATCTACCAGCTGGCTCTTTGGTAAGAATCTTGTATTTAGCGCAAGACAGAGAATGGAGCAAACGCACAACATCATCATCTGACAGGTTCAGCTGTGTTACAATCTCAGAGTAACTAAGCCTATCAACTCCATTGAATAACAACAGCAACGCAGCCTGCCAAAAGAAAAGGAATGTCAAAATGTCAGACAGGTTACAACTTAGAAGTACACATTTGGCAAAGCGACTAAATACGACTTAATTCAAAATACCTGATATGTTGTAACAATGAGCTCTATAGTTTTGGTTTCAAATTTTGCATTGATATTGCAGGTTCCCAACGAGTATATCCAGGTAAGCTTCCTGTGCTTTGTTCTTGTTTGGTAGAACTCCTTGAAAACCTCTACACATTTAACCTGAAGGTATTGAGAAGTATAAATTTCCATTTCAAAATTATAAAGATGAGCTTTGATGCCTGGGTTTCATACTGTCATGTTAACAAATACGTGTAACTCATGCTGCTAAATCCACAAGAAAAAGGTTATCTTACCATCTCAGAAGGAAGGCTTATTTCAAAAGTTTTGTAGGTTGGCCAGAATCCTGTTGTCAAGACAGTAACAGCCAAGTCTACCCCAGGATGCAACTCTTGATGTTCAGCTACAAACTCTTCAAACTTAGTTTGATGATCTCTTGCAAGAGTAAGGTCAGTAACCATGCCTTCCATTTTTGAAGTAAACTGCCCACCACACTGCTGCTTAAGCTTTGTCAGGATGCTTCTTTCATGTTCATCATTAGCACTCTTGTCAAAAAGCAATCTCCTTGCAAGTTTCTTCCTGTAAATTGTTCCACACATTTGAAGATAAATACTAAGATCTAAATCAAGACAAACCCTCCTGATATGGAGGCTAAATAGGCAAAATACCAAGTAAGGTTACAAGAAATCACCTGTAGAACTCAGCAAAGAGGTCTTTATCACTTATGTATGCAAGCAGGCGCACCACCTGAAAGTTATTCACTATCAAACCAGAGTTCTTTCTGCTACAAACTTATGATAACAGTAAATCCGAAGACAGTGGTGTACCTTCTCAAGGGCATCTTCAATGGCTTCATCACTGAGCTTTTCACTGCAGCCTTTCTTCAGAATGTTGTCACAGAAGGTGGCGAGCAATTCAGCACTCGAACTGCCAGAGACACCCTTATTGCAGAAGACCTCAAAGGCTTCTTTAAGTGCCTGAACAAAGAGAAGTTTGAGGATGAGGCGGCAATTTTAACTACTATACGGGCAAAATGGAATACAACCGTATCAGCCAGCAAACCTTGTGGAAGAGTGTATGGCCGTGGAAACAATCTGTCACATATGCTACATACTTATCATGCAGTGCAATGATTTTCCAGACAAAAACCTAAAAGGCAAATAACACACATTAGAAAAACAAATCTCGTGATAGAGGTGCAGTAAATCGAGTTACACACCTGTTCCTGCATTCCAACCATCTCCTTCTTCTCTGGCTGTACAAATGACTAATATTAGCATACTTATTCACAGAAAATTAATAAATCAAATGACACAACTAAACCAGTAGGTGGCAGGAGCTCATCCATCAATCGTAAGGCAGACCAAACGCAAGTACTAAACAAAATGTCAGATGTAATCTCAACGCCAGTTGGCAACTCCAATAGTCAGGTCTCAACTATTTTAAGAGTATTAATGTAGATGTAGAATGGTGTCACTGGACAGTGGAGCTACATGACACTACAGTGTGAATTGAATTGTTCAAAAACTGAACCACAATAAAAAATAAGTGCAGAAATGAAGCAATGGCGGGAGCAAATACTGCACCTTTTTATTACTAGCAGAATCTTCTGCTTGCTTGACCAAAGCTGTACCCTCATTCGTAACATGCTGCAAAGGTGTTTAATTCAATTATAGTTTACAGTGAACTGCAAGCAACAGAAAGGAGAGCCGAGATAATGTGCACTATAGTCAATACCGATTTGAACATGTTAGAAACAGGTTCCAGACCACGGGTGATTTTTGAGAAGAGCGAAAACATCCTTTTAAGATCATCCACCTGTAGCAAAAGATGAATGAGTGGGCAATTGCGTTCATGAATAATTATGTATACTGTATAGAAATATATATGCCTTGTTCTGAGCAAACCTTGTCATCCCGAAGCAATGCATAACATCCAGAATGTTCCTTCTCCAGAAGTTGTGTTGCATAGTTGGCAAGCAATTCATTTTGCACTCTCTGTAAGAAAAGGAAAGATGATTACATAAAATTATTTCACAGACTGCGCTATTTTGCATCATTTCTCGAACAAGATCATTAGAATATTCTGGTTACAAAAGTATGAATGCATGTTCAGAATACATAGTGGATATACTAGTGGAGAAATAGTTTTGAATAGGTACAGCAAACATTTAACAAACCTCCAGCAACTTTGGCTCACTGTTAATATGCAAGTAGTGACTAACTCGCTCCTTCTCTCTTCTCAGGCACTCCTCAGCCTAATGAAAGAGGCATCAGCAAATCTATTACATAGAAGAAAAAGAAATACATGCATAAATATTATGCAGGGCAAAGGTCTTATTGAGGTACCTTTATCATGTAATCTGGACAAGAATCCTCAACGATCCAGTTTTGAGCCTTGACAGAATAGTACTCTGTAGTATCCTTGAGCAAGAAATCTTCAAAGTCATTCTCATAAAACTCCATGGTAGTTAACCCAATTTCAACAAATATATCCAAGACGTCCTTGAGCAAGGTCTTGTCAATCTGTTCACCTTCACGCTCTTGATTTATCTGCAGAAGAAAGTTGTCGCAACAGTCTGTTAAATGTTGTCAAATCATTTGATATATGTTCATCTAGGGATGCAAAGACTCACCAGAACTAACACCGCATCTTTCACCTTTCCTTTGATCTCTTGAAATATCTGTTACCATGAGTTGACTGATTAGAAGAGAGAAAAAAAAAACTTAGTGTGCACTAAACAGGAGGATGAAGTTAAGAAAAAGGCAGTTTACCAAGTCTCGGAAGCAAATAAACCCAACATCATTAAGTGGAGTAAGAGACCTCCGGGTGATGAAGTATCGGTCAAGGTAATGGAAGAAACGTGAAAGCCAGCGAACCATGACTTTATGGTTCTTCCACCTTACGTTTAGCTGTTTTAGCATATACTCATCATGCTGCTCTTTTATTGCTGGCAAGACCTGTAGTAATTTGAACAAGTTAAACCGTGAAAACAGGATAACGCAATGAGTACAACATAATTGGAGAAAAAGTTGGATGTGGGTGACTTATGTCAGAAACCCATAACATGATTATGACCCTGGATTCCTAATCCCCTGTTCATCCAATCACGTCACAGTATCACAGATAACAAAAGGGATTACTAGGAGAAAAGTAAAGTGATGCCAGTAGATTATGCAAGAATACAAGTTACTTTCATAAATCAGCATGCATGACGAGATAGTATAGAACTAACAGTTTGCGTTATCATGCACCTATCAAGGGCCATTGTTTCCAGCTGTACAATGCAAGAAAAGTAATATTCATCTCAAGAAATTAAGCAAGGAAAACACTGCAAACTGTTGTGCAATACAGGTTTCACTTTTATAGCTTCTATCTAGGATGGCAAAAGAAATTCTATAACAGCTTTGGCCGGAAAAGGAGGGACCTTAACTGAACTGAGAAACATAGCACATTGTCAAGTAAAAACAAACTTACCGATGCATCCACGCAAATCTAGCTGAACTAAACCTACTACTTACTAGGTACTGGGAGTCAGCTTGTTTCAAATAGTCAAGGAGCAATTTTTTAACAGGTCTGACTGTGCGTTAGTAAATCGTAGTAAGACCATAATCTAATCATCCGCAGCCAGTACTGGCGCAACCACTCAACACATAGGTGCACTTTCGAAACCAAAACCCAATCAGATTCGCGTCGATTCGCTGGACCAGAGAACCAAGAGCACCGGCATAACAGTAACAAAAACAAAAAACAGGGGGAAGAAGGGGGAACCAGCAGCTGACCGCGTCTCGGATGTACTTCTCGAAGGCCTCGCGGTACTTGTCGTAGAGCTGCTGCGAGTAGTCGTTGGGCGGCTTCTGCGTGCACATGTTGTATATCGTCCTGCGAGAAAACAAATCAGGGCGAGGGGGTCGGAAACCCTAGATCAGCAACGGATCGGATCGAATCGGGCCGGCGGCGGGAGGCGGGGGCGGGGGAAGAGGCGGGCTTACGTGTAGAGCATCATGTAGTTCTCGGAGTTGAACTGCGGCTCGTTCTTGCCCTCGAGGATGTTGACGAGCTTGCCGATGCCGCCCTCCATGTAGGCCCATCCTTCCTCCAGATCGATGGTCTTGCGGTCCTGCCCCTGGCCCGCCATCGCCGCCGC
>NC_061511.1:67162464-67175484 GCF_022539505.1 Lolium rigidum
CCAAGTGGACTCCACCATAGGGGGCCGGCCACCCCCACATGGGAGGTGGGAATCCCACCTTTGGGTGGGAGTCCTAGTTGGGCTAGGTTTGCCCCCTCCTATGGAAGGTTTTGGTTTCGGGTCTTATTCGAAGACTTGGACACCAACACTTGGGATCCACCTATATAATGAGGGGCCAAGGGAGGGGCCGGCTACCCCTAAGACCATAGCTTGGCCGCCCCCTTGAGTGGCCGGCCACCCCCCCCCAAACCCTAGCTTTGCTCCTCCACTTCATATTGCCCGGTTTGCTTAGCGAAGCTCCGCCGGACTTCTACACCGCCACCGACACCACGCCGTCGTGCTGTCGGATTCAAGAGGAGCTACTACTTCCGCTGCCCGCCGGAACGGGGAGGTGGACGTCGTCTTCATCAACAACCGAACGTGTGACCGAGTACGGAGGTGCTGCCCGTTCGTGGCGCCGGAACCGATCGTGATCAAGATCTTCTACGCGCTTTTGCAAGCGGCAAGTGAACGTCTACCGCAGCAACAAGAGCCTCATCTTGTAGGCTTTGGAATCTCTTCAAGGGTGAGACTCGATACCCCCTCGTTGCTACCGTCTTCTAGATTGCATCTTGGCTTGGATTGCGTGTTCGCGGTAGGAAATTTTTTGTTTTCTATGCAACGTTATCCTACATACGTCGGGGACGTATCACACATCAACACCTTTCTTTTTTTGGGTTATGAGAGTAATTACTCCAAAAATCATCCTTGATAAATCTAACCTCCCAAAATGAAACAACTCAAACAGAAGCAACAAATCAATCTTAATGATATCCCAACAAGATTGATAAAATTCAGAAGGCAACCATCCTTGTTCTTTTAATTTGAAAAAGTGGCTGAGTGAATCTCTTCTTCATCAAAAGGTCAACGCAATACCTCATTATCTAGAGCCATTTTTTCTTCTTCTTCTTCCAGCCATAGATTATAGTTTAGTTGGAGATGAAGTAATAGAATGACCAAAAAGGGTTTTGTAATAAAGGGTGGCATGTTCTAGAAGTTCAGCTTTTCTAACAACTTCCTTATCACCTACGTGTAGTCTAAAAATGCCTCTTTTTTTTACCATTGGCAACTCTATGAAAGTGCTATGTATTATTATCACCATTCAGTAACCAACTTTCACTAGAACTAGTGTACCAGAAGAGTTCATCTGCCTCATAATGCATAATAACTCTTTTTGAAGGCTTGGCCTAATTTTCAATTCCTCGTGAGATAATGAATCGATTTCTTAAATAATCTCCAAATCCTGAAGTTGCAAAAGGATCTCTTTCTTTCTCTTCAGTTGGTTACCCCTCATATTAATCCACCAACCTTTTTATTTATTTTTTACATTTTCAACTTCAAAATAAAACAACTTAAAGCATCTTTCCCAATAACAGGAATTAGCCAAGATTTTTTTAACTCCATCTATAAAGTCCTCCTCTTTTTCCCACACTAGCTCATCTCTAAAAATAGTAGAAATTTTTGCATGTTCATTATTGAGGTTCAATATCAAAGGATTGTGGTCTGAATGATCTCTCACCACCTTTTGCACCATCGCCAAAGGAAAAAATTCTCCCAACTCTTTAAAACCAGAACCCTATCTAGTTTCTCTAGAGTAGGCTCTTTATGGTTATTCGACCACATGAAAGTACCTCCTGTCATAACTAACTCTCTAAGCTCATATAAATTGATCACATAATTGAACACATCATTTCGTCTATTTATTTCAAGTTCCTTATTTTTCTCGGAAGCAAATCTCGAAAGATTAAAGTCTCCTCCTGGCATAAAATGTAATATTTGATCAAAATCAATCTCAGCTAGTTCTGAAAGCAAAAAAAATCTTTGTTAGCCTCTTGAGCAGCCCCCATAAACCACAACTAACACCCATTTTTATTGATATTTTTATCAAACACAAGAACTTTTAAATGGTATAACCCTGTAGAGAAAGCCTCCACATCAAGAACTTTCTAGAAAAATACTTGTTTGCATAATCCCCTAAAAACTGATGAAGTTTCAGACCAACAACTGCAAAGAGGGCCCTGTGGTGCATTGGCAATCTAGGTTTTCTTTTCTTCATTTGGTACGTGTTATTTCCTTCTATTTGTTTCGTGTCACATTGATTTGTCCTATCAGATTCGAGATAAAAAAGGTTTCATGAAGGCAATATTCGACGTAATGCTTGCTACCAGTTGCGTTAGCTCACGGCGTATTTGGCGCGCTAGTTCTGAGCGAGCATCTGCCGAAGGCAACATTCTCTGTACTGGTTGCTACCTGCTGCTCTGAAACATGACACCTCAGGCACACAACCATCACGCCTATAATACCGATAATAGTTCCGTGACAAAATGCTACTAAAAATAGTTGCACCTTAACATATCAACATGAGTCTTGTTTCATGAAGATATCAGACATGGGAATGAAACGACAATAGTGATCTGGGAGATCATAGCAGAGAAATCGGGACTCAACTAAATAATCAAACCATAGGCCAAAGAGTAAAGGTGAGAGCTGAAAATAACTCGACATGTAGTTCAAGGTTTATTGCATTTTTTCTATGTATTCGAAAAGCCCGGCAATACCGGTGTTACCACCTCTTGAGAGGGAACTTGTGTAATAGATGAACCATTTTTTAACGCTCCCGGAGTTTCATTCATCGTTGTACCCCTCGTATCATATTTGGATCATATCACCATCTTCTGCTGCCTCCTTAGCGAGTTCACATCACAACTTTACAAGGGTCCAATCTACTCTTTCATCACTCATCAAGCCGAGTCGCACGAGGATGATGAACATAAGGCAGGCGATGGTTCCATGGAGTCCATTTGGCTCGTCAGCTGGTCTTCCTGTTCCCAAGTGAAACTAGCAAATATTCACCCCATGCGGCAATTCTGGATGCGAAACTGTATATATAAGCTTCTGTCGAAGATATAACAAAAGCATCAGAGTGGCGCAGCGGAAGCGTGGTGGGCCCATAACCCACAGGTCCCAGGATCGAAACCTGGCTCTGATATATTTTTGCCGTTATTTTTCCTGTCTATTCTTTGGGTCCTGAAACAAGCTTTAGTTTTTCTATCTGGTCCTTTATCTTTCTCTTTTGGGTGCTGAATTATTTGTCAGTCACACATCGGTTGTGATCGACTGCAATTCCGGTTCTCCATAACTAGCCCATCAGTATTCTCTAAAATTAGTAGATGGAGAAATCTTCTGGCTCGTTTGTGGAAACTTTCCTAGCTCGCCTCCAACGGCCACCCCTAACCACAACAACAGTCAGCTGCCTTCTCTGGCACCGCCGGCTTGCTTCTCCTTCATCTTATCCTAACATGAGGAAGGATAGTCCATGGATATCGAGGGTCAAAATAATTGACGAGTGCAGTTGGAGCTTCTGTCTTAAGCTCAATTCTTCAAACAATTATGGCGAAATCTTCTCGATTGGTAGTGGTCTAGTGGAGATCTTCAGCTGGGGAGAGTACCCTCACGATCAAATCATAAAGCACAATCCAACAATTTAAATGAAAGTAGGTAGTACTCACTGAAAAATCAGCATCTCTTTCTTAATTAAACACCTAACAATATCCACATCACATTGCTACATCCCTGAATAAACATTCAAGTTTGCTTGTCCTTCATCTTATCCTAACCTCACTGGCATGGTCCACTACACTAGCTACCTCGTTGGTCACCTGATATGTCGAAGAATAGTCCATGGAATTTTAGAGGGCAAAACAGTCACAAGTGCAGTTGGAGTTTCTGCCTTGTGCTCAATTATTATTGACGCATGTCTGATTGAATATGATCGTGCATCATTTCTGGTGAAATCAAATGGTCGATCGAGATCTTCAGTTGGGGACGGAGCCCTATCATAGCGCTGCTCTCACGATCAAATGATAGAGCACAATCCAACAAATTAAATGAAAGCAGGTACTCTGACGAAAATTCAACATTCCTTTCTTTAGTTAAACACCGAACAATCCCCACATCACATTGCTACAATCCTGAATAATCTCGAAAAATATAGTAGATATTTTTCTTCATTGTAACACAAAAGCTCACCCAAAGATCAAGCTAATACTCATGAATAGTTCCATCAATTTCCTTGTTTAAGCTTGAGCTGTCTTTGGCGCCTTGACGACGGCCTCGAACCTGGGCTCCTTGGCCTCGAACTTGTGCTTGCTGTACACGTCCATGTAGTCCCCGAACACGAACTCCGGGTAGGACGCGGCGGCGCCGCCCTCGTCCACGGCCGGCGAGATGGCCGCCTCGAACGCCGGGTTGTAGAAGGACGCGATGGAGCGGCGGTTGCCGTTGCGCATGGGCAGGACGCGGTGCCACGCGCTGCGGTACCGCCCGTTGCTGAGCACCTCCACCTGGTCGCCTGTGTTGACCACGATGGCGTCGGCCAGCGGCTGCACGTCCAGCCACTCGCCGTCCTTGAGCACCTCCAGCCCGCCGACCTTGTCGTCCTGGAACAGCAGGATGACGCCGCCGGCGTCGGTGTGCGCGCGGAGTCCCGTGACGAGGTCCGGGCGCGGGCACGGCGGGTAGTGGCTCACCTTGGTGCCGAAGGTCGGCGCGTGGATGCCGTCGCAGGTGAAGGCCGCCTTCATGCGGCCCTTGTCCAGGCCGAGGTTCTCGTCCATGGCCTCCATGACCCGCTCCGCCAGCTTCTTGAGCTCGGCGCGGTACTCGCGCATGGTCTCCTTGAACGCCGGCGGGTCGGACGGCCACTGGTTGTCGTCGTGGAGGTAGAAGATGTCCTCCCAGTCCATGTCGTCCACCGGCGCCACCGCCTCGCCGCGCCGCTCCGCCTCCACCAGCGCCTCCAGCGTCCGCACCGGCTCCGACTGCCGGAACGCGGCCTCGCGGAGACGGTAGCTCTCGGAGCACACCTTCTTGACGCGATCGAGGAGCTCCAGTGGGATGCCGTGGTTCACCAGCTGGAAGAAGCCCCAGTTCTCGCAGCCGTCGGCGATCTGCGCCATGGTCTCGGCCCTCTCGGCGCCGTCCAGCTTGGAGAAGTCGATCACCGGAACAACCATGGTGGTTCTTTGCTACTGGCTAGGCTCTGATCTCTGAATCTCTGAAAGGAGCTGGTTGTTCTTTGCAGCTGATGGTTGAGATCGAGGGAGAGCAAATGGCCTTTTATAGGGCTTTCAGTCTTTCACTGCACCTGGGCTGCTGCTTCAGACTTCAAAAATAAATACAGGAGAAATTCTCTGCATGTGACGGAAGGAAAGAAGTTTCCGGGAGGTAGCTGGCTAGATTGCAATTTGTTTGGATGCTAATGCTCAGTTGGATCCGGCATATTAACTGCCTGGATCACCTGATTGATCGATCATATCATTGTCCATGACTTCTCTGAACAAGAACAAATCTGTCACCGTCCATATGACCTTCTCTGAAGAACCGTAAACTAACCAACTCTGCGGTCTGGTCTCTGCAGAACCATAATATATAAAGTATGACATGGTGGAATCGTACTATAACGGATGCTTTATAGTATGATAACATGTATGCTACAGCAAGTTGATTGGGAGGCTTGACTGAGAATATCATGTTTTTTTGCCTGCGTCCCAAATGTATTGATGCATTTCTATTTCATAAAGAACTTAATTTCTTCTTGCCGGGTACCTTGTAGTACTTGTATGGTTTTATTCTCCGAGTCCACATTGTTATGGATTGTTCTGTGCACTATGATTTTTTTTTTATGGTCACCGGGGGGGATAAAGTCCCCACCTGAATTTGTATATATTGCTTGGCCCCAAGGCATAAAAGTTAGTACAGGGGGAGTTTTTTCAGATAAAGGAGGTACATGGGAAAGAGGACATCAGACAGAGGTGATGTTCTCCATCAGGCAGCCAAGCCAAGCTGCCTCAGCGAGTTCTTGATCTCCAGGTAGTCTAGCTCGCCAGAAACGAGCCTCACTCCGACAGAGATGTAGCAGCAGCGGGAGGCAGGGTTGCTGCTCACGGAAGGCGACGACATTCCTATGTTTCCACAGGTTCCACAAGCACAGCAGGGTGAACGTCAAGGCAGAGTCCGGAGGCACCGCAGCATGAGCGGCGTACCCGTGGAGGAGCTTACCCGTGGAGGAGCTTGACATCAGCAGCGTCGGGGAACTGAAAGCCCACAGCACACCAGAAGCGCCGCGCGAAGGGGCACTCGAAGAAGATGTGGTTCGCCGTCTCCAGAGGAGCATGGCAAACGGGGCAGCCGGCTTCAGTGACCGCCAGGATGTTCTTGTGCAGCAGCGACGCCCGTGACTGCACCCGCCCTTTGGACAGCAACCAGGCGAAGAACCGCACCTTGGAGGGCGCAAAGTTCTTCCACACAAAGTCGTGGGCCGGGTCATCGACGCCGCCCCAGGTGCGCAGCCGGTACAACGCCGAGGCATCCAGGCCACCAGCCTTCTTGCGGCAGCGCACCAGCTCGCGCGTGTCGGTCGCCTCCAAGAGCGCGACCTCACCCACCAGGGCGAGGAGGGCCGGAAGCAGGCGCTCGGCAGCAGCGGTCAGCCTCGGGACCAGCAACTGACGAACGCCGACGGTGATCACGGGGCTGACCGTGGCGTCATGACGCAGAGCATGCGAGAGGAGAATGGGCCACCGACTGCCAATGGCCTCACCACCGATCCAGTTGTCCAACCAGAACAACACCCGTTGCCCGTCTCCCACCTTGGCCACCAAGATGCTCCGGTATAGCGGCATGAGCGCCTGGAGGTGCTTCCAATGCTGGCCGGGAACAACGTGGCCAGCAGCCGCACTCCAAGCCCAACGGGGCCACGGGGCGAGGACGTCGGAGTGAAGACGGTGCACAAGCTTGAGCTGCAAGCACTCATTCTTCGTGGCGAGGCACTTGATCCCAAGGCCACCTTCCCTCTTGGGACGGCACACCGCGTCCCAGGCGACGAGGCATTTGGCACCGGTCGCGCGCCCCGGCACGTTCCAGAGGAAAGCCCGGCGGAGCGCGTCAATGGCGCGGAGTAAGGCGGGCGGCAGGTCTGTTGGAGATATGCCCAAGAGGCAATAATAAAATGGTTATTATAATATATCTTTGTGTTTATGATAATGTTTACATACCATGCTATAATTGTATTAACCGAAACATTGATACATGTGTGTTATGTGAACAACAAGGAGTCCCTAGTAAGCCTCTTGTATAACTAGCTTGTTGATTAATAGATGATCATAGTTTCATGATCATGAACATTGGATGTTATTAATAACAAGGTTATGTCATTATGTGAATGATGTAATGGACACACCCAATTAAGCGTAGCATAAGATCACGTCATTAAGTTCATTTGCTATAAGCTTTCGATACATAGTTACCTAGTCCTTTCGACCATGAGATCATATAAATCACTTATGCCGGAAGAGTACTTTGATTACATCAAACGCCACTGCGTAAATGGGTGGTTATAAAGGTGGGATTAGGTATTCGGAAAGTATGAGTTGAGGCATATGGATCAACAGTGGGATTTGTCCATCCCGATGACGGATAGATATACTCTGGGCCCTCTCGGTGGAATGTTGTCTAATTAGCTTGCAAGCATATGAATGGTTCATAAGAGATGACATACCACGGTACGAGTAAAGAGTACTTGTCAAGAGACGAGGTTGAACAAGGTATAGAGATACCGATGATCAAACCTCGGACAAGTAAAATATCGTGTGACAAAGGGAATCGATATCGTATGTAAATGGTTCAGTCGATCACTAAAGTCATCGTTGAATATGTGGGAGCCATTATGGATCTCCAGATCCCGCTATTGGTTATTGGTCGGAGAGGTCTGAACCATGTCTGCATAGTTCGCGAACCGTAGGGTGACACACTTAAGGTTTGATGTCGTTTAAGTAGATATGGAATATGGAATGGAGTTCGAAGTTTTGTTCGGAGTCTCGGATGGGATCCAGGACATCACGAGGAGGTCCGGAATGGTCCGGAGAATAAGATTCATATATAGGAAGTCATATTCCAAGTTTGGAAATGATCCGGTGCATTTATGGAAGGTTCTAGAAGGTTCTAGAAAAGTCCGGAAGAAATCACTATGGAAGGCGGAGTCCCGGAGGGACTCCACCAAGCTTGGCCGGCCAACCCTAAGGGGGTGGAGTCCCAGGTGGACTCCACCATAGGTGGCCGGCCACCCCACCTAAGGGAAAGGTGGGAGTCCCACCTTGGGTAGGACTCCCCCCTTGAGTAGGTTTCCCACCTATGGGAGGTTTTGTTGTTGGGGTCTTATTCGAAGACTTGGACTACAACTCTTGGGGATTTCCACCTATATAATGAGGAGGAGAGGGAGGGGGCAGCCACTCTTGGCCGCACCACCTAGGGCTGCCCATGGCCGGCGCCCTAGCCACCCCCTCTCCCCAAACCCTAGCCTCTCCTCCTCCACATAATACTCCCGCATACGCTTAGGCGAAGCCCTGCCGGAGTTCTCCACCATCACCGCCACCACGTCGTCGTGCTGTCGGGATTCCGAGGAGGATCTACTACTTCCGCTGCCCACTGGAACGGGGAGAAGGACGTCGTCTTCATCAACACCGAACGTGCGACCGAGTACGGAGGTGCTGCCCGATTGTGGCACCGTGATCAAGATCTTCTACGCGCTTTTGCAAGCGGCAAGTGATCGTCTACCGCAGCAACAAGAGCCTACTCTTGTAGGCTTTGGAAATCTTCAAGGGTGAGTCTCGATCATCCCCTCGTTGCTCCCGTCTTATAGATTGCATCTTGGCTTGGATTGCGTTCTCGCGGTAGGAATTTTTTTTGTTTTCTATGCAACGAATCCCATCAGTGGTATCAGAGCCGTGTCTATGCATAGATGGTTGCACGAGTAGAACACAATTGTTTTGTGGGCGTTGATGCTTTGTTGTCTTTAGTTTGAGTACTTTGCATCTTTGTGGCATGGTGGGATGAAGCGGCTCGGGCTAACTTTACATGACCGCGTTCATGAGACTTGCTCCACGTTCGACATGCAACTTGTATTGCATAAGTGGCTTTGCGGGTGTCTGTCTCTCCCACCATAGTGAAGATTCAATTTACTCTTTCTATTGACAACACTAGTATCACCGTTGTGGTTCATGTTCGTAGGTAGATTAGATCTTACTCGAAAACCCTAAACCACGTAAAATATGCAAACCAAATTAGAGGCGTCTAACTTGTTTTTGCAGGGTTTGGTGATGTGATATGGCCATGATGTGATGATGAATATGTATGAGATGATCATTATTGTATTGTGGCAACCGGCAGGAGCCTTATGGTTGTCTTTATATTTCATGTTGAGTATTATTTCAAAGTAGTTGTAATAGTTGCTACATGCGGTGAACAATCTTGAAGACGGCGCCATGGACCTTGACGCTACACCGACGATGATGGAGATCATGCCCGTTGATGATGGAGATCATGTCCGTGCTTTGGAGATGAAGATCGAAGGCGCAAAGACTAAAGGGCCATATCATATCACATATGAATTGCATGTGATGTTAATCCTTTATGCATCTTATTTTGCTTAGAACGCGTCGGTAGCATTATAAGATGATCCCTCACATTAATATCAAGATAATAAAGTGTTCTCCCCTCGTATGCACCGTTGATATAGTTCGTCGTTTCGAAGCATCTCGTGATGATCGGATGTGATAGACTCAACGTTCACATACAACGGGTGTAAGCCATGTTGCACACGCGGAATACTTGGGTTTGCTTGACGAGCCTACCATGTACAGACATGGCCTCGGGACAACGGAAACCGAAAGGTTGAACACGAGTCATATGGATGATATGATCAACATGTTGATGTTCACCATTGAAGCTACATCATCTCACGTGATGATCCGTTTTGGTGTAGTGGATGTGGATCGTGTACCACTTAACAACTATGAGGGATGTTGTATTAAGTGGGAGTTTATTAGTAATTAGATTAAAACATGAACTAATTTTCATGAACATAGTCTGAGTAGTATTTTGAATTAATTTTGTAGTATTGGCATCCGTTTTCTTCCATGCGCTAGTCTTGTAATTGAGATAGAAATACTGTTAAGTCTGACAAGAAACTTTACGGACTGGTACCGTATTGTTAAAGAATCAAGAAATGATTAAGTCCTATTGCAAAACTTTTAGTAAACCTCACATTGTTGATTCAAAGAGTTGTGGTTTCAATTAGTACCTAAAGTTATCTTGTCTCCATGAAACTTGAAGTTCAAATCTGTTTGAAAAAGTAAGGAGCTGAAAATTTAGTTTTCAGAAATAAGCAAGGTATGAGATATATGTGATACCTAAGACCTTATTGCAAGATGATAGAATATAATCTAGTGAGACTACATAAACTCATAAGTTTTATGGGAATGTACGAAGGTTGAAGACGCCCGGCGTCCCAATCCTCCAACTAAGTTGGACACTAAAGATATTCAAATATCCATGAAATGATCGTCCTTAGTATGCACCGTTGCTAAGACTCGTTGTTTCGAAGCATCTCGTGATGATCGGGTGTTATAGATTCTACGAGTGCATGCAACGGGTGCAAGTCAGATTTGCACATGCGAATACTGAGGTTAAACTTTACGAGCCTAGCATGTACAGACATGGTCTCGGAAAAGTCGTCATGATATGATGGATAAAATTATGAGTGAAATTGTTCATCATATTACAAAGTTACTAATAGTGAAATCTGAAACACTTGTCATATGATGATCAACTTCAAAGTAAGAACCTCAAGGTTATTGGTATTTGACCAACAAACCTAGAAGTTATTGAAGGTGAAGTGTTTTCTGAATAATGAGGAAAGCTAAAAGAGAAACTACAAAAGATATTTTGGCAGAAAGAAAAGAAAAGACTAGAAAGTCTAGCTCGTGTGTATATACATGATATACATGTTATGGTTGTATTCCTAGTTTGGTCACACAATGAAATTCTTGGGTATTAGTACCATATTGGTTGGTATGAAGTGTCATACAAAACAACGCAATACAAGAAAACAATGGCCTAAATGACTAACAAGGAATATGATAGGAATGCACGTCTGGAACAAAAATAAAGTGTTATTATGTTCGTCGTTGGCATTCTATCTAGCCCTTAGAATTTATAATAAAGAACTTAATAATTGTTATTTTGCTCTGGTGAAATAAAAACAATGAGTTGTTCAAATTATGACATTACTCCATGTACGATGGATAAGTTATTATAAATCTTAATGGTGAAACACACATACATAACACTGACGCTAAAATGCCATAAGGCAAATGATTTGAATTCCACTTATTTGTGGAACCGCCATTTAGGTCATGTTAGAAAGGAACGCATGAAGGAACTCCATGCAAATGGAATTTTTGGAGTCATTCGATTTTTGAATCGTTTGGCGCTTGCAAATCTTTCCTAAAGAGAATGACTGAAATACCGTTCATAGGCCAAGAGTTGAATGGGCAACTAACTTAGTGGAAACATACATGATGATATATGTGGTTCACTGGGCATAGTTGTGTGCGGGAGATTCTTCTACTTCATGAAAACTTCCAACAATAAATTGAGAATATATATATGGATATATTCGATAAGGAAGAAGTTTGAAACATTTGAATAGATTCAAATAAAATTCAGCATGAAGTGGAAATCATCGTAATAGAAAAGTCAAATATCTATGATTGGATCATGGTGGAAATATTTGAATTACGAGTTTTAGCGAACATCTAAGAGAGTTATGAAATTGTTCTACAACTCACGTTTCTTAGAGTATCATAGTGATGATGGAGTATCCGAGAGATGTATCCAAACCTTGTTGGGTCAATGATAAGATAAAATATTGATGCCATTGTATTTTTGTGAGTTATGCTTTAGAGACTACCGCTTTTACACTAAATAGAGCATCATCATGATCCGTTGAAATGACACCATACAAGTTATGGCATGGGTATAAACCTTAATAGTCCTTTCTTTAAATTTTGGTCTAAGAGTTTACAACCAAAATCGGATGAATGTCTTTGTTGGTTATCCCAAAGAATTGATTTGGAATTCTTTTCACTATGAAGTAAAAGACAAAAGTGTTTGTTAATGTTACTTGCTTATTTCCAAGAAATTTTTTTCTAGCGAAGTATTTGAGTGGGAGGACAATAGAACTTGATAAGGTTTATGAACCTGAGCATAATGATCGTAGTAGCGCAGCATCGGAAATTGATTCCGAAGCGGCCACGACGATCATGGCTTCCATGACTACAAAGTGTTTTAGCCATGGAGATCGAAGTACTTATTGAACCTTGTAGGTATGGTTTACTTTGTGATCAAATAAATGATTTGTGGACAAATGATTGATTTTGAACAATGATAAACCAACTAAAAATAAAGAAGTTATGATGGGCCCTGACTCCGTTAAAATGGCTGTACGCCATGAAATCCAAGATATATGAATACTTTTGAAAGTAAATGGATCTATAAAATTGATGGACTTGGATGGAATATCATTGAATAAGCTCGACTTGTCGAAAAGTAGTTTAAAAACGACAAAGTTCAAAGAATTGACTACGATAAGATTAGATCTTCCGTAGCGATGCTTATAGTCTATGTGGATTATTCTAGTAATCGCTACATATTTCTTTTATGAGATATGATAGTAGGTTGGCAACATACATTACTTAACAGAAGTGTGTATTAAAGGTGTATACAAGATACAACCAAGAGTTTTGCTAGTCCGTGGAATACTAGATAGGAATACGAACTTCAATTGAATGAAGTAAGTATCGCGGAGTTGGAATCTTCACCGGATGAAATAGTCAAAGAGTTTTGGATTTCATCAGAAACGATGAAGATGCTTGCATTTGCAAGAAATTAAGTGGGAGCGCTGAGACATATTTATAATACTTTATGTAGATACATATAGTTGGTTATAAATGATGTAATTATATACTTGATTATAAAAGTTTCATTAAGAATTAACTTCAATGAAAGGATATGGACTGAAACATATTTAGTGTCAAGATCTATGAAGATAGATTGAGACACATAATAAGTTTAAGTCAAAGT
>NC_061511.1:67175584-67191144 GCF_022539505.1 Lolium rigidum
AAGTGCTTGGTTTATTTGTTTTCCTTCTTGCACTCATATCTCGTAATTGTTGGACTAAAGTTGTTCTTGATAAGCATATTCTCTCTATCTTAGTTGCGTTCTAAATGATATATAGGGAGTGAGGATTCCATGTTTGTGCTTATTGTATTCAAATGCAAACATTATAAATTGTGCACGAACCTTGGGGAGCTTTTTTATTTTATTTAGAGCACTATATCTCTCTTATCATGATATCTTTGTTTGTCCAATTGGATCCTTGATTGCTTGCTTTATTTGTTAAAGCTCTCTTCACCATGATATCTTTATGCAATCTTTGATCCTCAATATAGTTTGACTTCCTTCAAGTATTCGTCATTGGATATGTGCACTTGATTCCACTCAAATTATGAAAAGTGCACACTTTGGGGAGGAACTCACATTATATTGGCCTTCTAAATTTTTCACCCATTTTGACAATCGACATATTCATCACACGTGCATACATTGTGGGGGAGTTTTCTCTATATATATTGGTTCCACTCACATCTCTCGTATTTGTTGTAGTTGTGTGAGTAGAGCCGGTTTTGATATGGGCTAGTAGCTTTGTGTTACTTGACCATATCAAATACAACCTCTTGTATACAACTTATTCTCGGATAAGTTGAGTACTTGTTTCTAATATTCATTATATAAACCCTCTTATTGTGGTTGTCATCAATTACCAAAATGGGGGAGATTGTAAGGGTACATTGCCCCTATGTGTGGTTTTGGTAATTAATGACAACCCCTATGGACTAATGTTTTCATTGAGTTTATATGAAGGAATATTCCATAGGTGCTACTTGTACTCCATGTGTTGGATTCAAGTATGGATGCCATGAAGATAAAGGTATACCTTGTGTATTGGCATCAAGATCATCGTGAGTATGTGAAGATACAAGGTTGAGTTGGGCAAGTTCAAGATGAGCATCTTAAGTGAATCACATGCTTGAAGCTTGTCGTCCATTTGGTAATAATGGACATGTGAAGATGTGCATCAATGGAGCTTTCCCATCATAGTGTATGGGGGAGCATTTGTGAGTCTTCACGAAGCAACATTGGTCAAGTGAGGCATTCCGGCTTGAGTGAAGCTTGAAGAGTTATCATCAAGATCAAGCGGGATGCGCAAGGCAAAGGTATGGCCTTGCTAGGTTTTCCTTTTACCGGTCTCAAGGTGGATGTTGGGAGACCGGATTATAGGATAGATAGCCGCACTATTAAGAGGGGCTTTCGGTTGGGTAACTTGATCACATCGTCTCGTGGAGCTCAATCCTTTGCATACTTTGCATATCCTTATTGCTTCTTGGTGTTTCTCTATGTGAGGTTCTTGAGCTTGTTGCTAGCTTTACAACAAGCCCAAGTTCATCGAAAACGGAGTTCGCATGCATCTTCTATTGCGTTTTCGAGGTTGGGCGATTTTACCGGTTATTCATGATATAAGGTTCTACCTTTTATATTCATGATAAAATCCCCTCCTACAGACTTGTGTGTTTTCACTTTCTATTTGATAGCATTCGTTGTTATCTTCCAAACAAAATTGGTTTCACTCGAATCGGAATTCGGGGGCATTAGTTATTAAAGAAAAAGAAGAAAAGAAGAAAAAGAGGAAAAAGAAGAGGGGCAGCCGGTTGGCGGCCGGTCCGCCGGGCCACACGCCGGCCCAGCCGGGGCAGCCGGTTGGCGACCGGCCAACCGGCCCAGGCGCCGGTCCGCATCTCCCCAGCCCGGTCGCCTCCCCGGTCCGACCGGAAGCCTGACCGGGCCGCCTCTCCGCCTTCGGCCCATCACGCGGCCTGGCGCGCCCCGCGCGGCCTGTGACTGGCCTTGGGCCCAGTCCGCGCCTCGCGGCCTCGGCTGCCTCCCCGGCCCAGCCCGAAAATCCACCGGCTGCCTCGGCCGCCTAAGGCCCACGCGGCCCGCCTCTCCCCGCGCGGCCCGGCGCGTCCGCCGCCCGTGCGCGTTGTTTGGCCCGCCCGGCTGTTGGGCCGGTCCGACTGGACGGGCCACCGGCCTCCCCAGCCCAGGCTCCGGTCAACCGGCCTGGCAACCGGCTGGGCACCTTTTTCAGCCCGATTTTTATGCGTTTTTCACCTTGTTTCTTCCCCAACGGTTATTTCTTCTTCCCCCACTATAAATACCTTTCTCCTACCTTGAGACAATAACTTCTTCCCTTTTCTCTCACCTCCATTGTTGCATTTGAAGAAGTTGCTCTCTCCCTTGATTCCTCCAACCATTCTTGCTCATACTTGAGGATTTGAGAGAGGAGATCTAGATCTACACTTCCACCAAACCATTTCTTCTCTAAGTGAGGGAATCTCTTGGGATCTAGATCTTGGAGTCTTTGGTTGACTTTCCCCTTGTTCTTCCTCTCCAATCTCATCCTAGCATTCGTTGCTTTGGTGAGATTTGAGTGTGAAGGACTTGAACACCTCCGGTGTTCTTGCTTTGCATCATTGCATAGTGTTGAGCTCTCCACCACGATTTGTTCGAGTGAGAGACCGTGAGCTTGTTACTCTTGGAGGGTGACCTCCTAGTTGGCTTGGTTGGTGTCCCGGTGATCTCTTCGTGGAAGATTGTGAAGGGGCCCGGGCTTCTCCTTCGTGGAGCTTGTGAAGTGGTTGTGGAGCTTGCCATCTCCGGAGCGGAGGAAAAGCTAACCATAAGGAAAGGGCCATTATCCTTCGTGGGTGTGGTTCGGAGAATAGGGTGAGCCTTCGTGGCGCGGGGAATCCTTCGTGGGACCTCCACTCCTCCAAACGTGACGTACCTTGTTGCAAAGCAAGGGAACACGGGAATACATCCTCGTCTCCGCGTGCCTCGGTTATTTCTATACCCGAGCTCTCTTTCCTTGTGATAGCCATCGTGCTTGAAGTACATATATCTTGCTATCACTTGTGCTACATATATCTTGTGCCTATCTTGCTTAGCTCTAGTTGCTATTGTTACACTTAGTTGAGCTTAGCATATTTAGGGTTTGTGCTTGTAAACTAAACGATAGTTTAATTTCGCATTCTTGCAAGACAAATCCGCAAGAGTTTGTAATTGCCTATTCACCCCCCCCCCTCTAGGCGACATCTCGATCTTTCACAAGTTCTAAGTCAGATGGTTTATAGGAGAAGCTGGAAGGGGGCATCTTATTTTTTTAAGTTGGCAAAAGAACTAGCCTGAATGATAACTTGCTAGCTCCATTTTTCTCCAGAGTATGTTAAAAAGGCTGCTTTCGGCATTGGTGATCTCAAGGCACCTGTCCTGATGGATTACATGCTATATTATATAAAAAAATTGAAGTATTTGTGGCGAGGACATTACTACTAGATTTTACAGGTTATGAATATGTACTAGTGTTATTCTAGAAGGATGGGATGGTACCACGATGGTACCGAGTTTCGCCCAATTAGCCTTTGTAATATGATATATAAAATTATCTCTAAAATATTGGCTCTACGTTTAAAGCAAATCCTACCATTTGTGATACCTCCCATGCAAAGTGCTTTTGTTCCGGGGGCGTATTATTACAAATAATGTCCGGGTGGCCTATGAAAGTATCTATACCATTAAGAATAAAAGAGTCGGTTTGACAGGATTGTGTGTGGTAAAGTTGTACATGCACAAGGCCTATGATCATTGGACTGAGTCTTTTTTTTTGGACCATTGACTTGTGAGGCAACAACCCCACAGTTATTTATCACTCATAATAGAAAAAAGAGTTAGAAAAAGGTTATAAGACCCACCTAACTATACAAAATCCAAACAGGTCATGGCAAATTACCAATCCATGTTAGAAGACTATCTCTATGTTTAGCTTTAATCCTATGCTGAAGTAAAGATAAATCATGGACAAAATTGTACTTCCACTTTGCAAAAGTGAGTCTCTCATGCTCAAATATCTTCCCATTACGCGGCTTCCAAATATTTTAGCAGGCTAGAATCATTACTTCCATGAAAAAAGGTTTGCCAAAGTCCCTTCTTACAGCCGCCACAATACTTTGAATATCACTGCCCCTAGTCCAGTCAATTTGCAAATAATTCCATACACGATGGCTGAAATTGCAGTCAAAAAACAAGTGAAATCTGTCCTCATATGATCTAGTGGGGGAGAGAACACAATGTTTATCCTCGGTGACTTTCCAGTTTCTCCTAATCAGAAGATCTCTTGTGTTCAGCCGGTCATTAAGCAGCAACCAGGCAAAAATCTTAGTTCTCATTACACAAGAGGACTTCTAGAGCCACTTAAAAACTGCAGGAACGGATTGAGTCTTTCTTGAGAATATGCTGAGAATATTGGGGTTCACTGAAAGGTGGATCTCCTTGATGATGGCGTGTGTTATCTTAGTTCGATATCAAGTAAGGTTCAATTCTAACGAAACTGAAAGTTGTCTGATGGAGACATTTTGAAGGCAGGGCCAAAGACATTTTGAAGTTGCGGAATTGATTGATCCTATCTCCAGTGAGCTGCTTAGGCCTGTCTTCTGTGATGTTGATGTAAATTGCATCTTAGAGATTCCTCTAAACAACCAAGGTTTTGATGATTTTACCGCCTGGAGTTTCATAAGAATGGTCCTACTCAGTTCGATCGAAATATCATCTTCAATGGCGGCCTTCTTTTGGCACTAGGACGAGGCAATTGGCATTTCTCGGATCGCCTGCCATGAACCCGGTTTGGCAGGAGCTGTGGTGCCTCAAGCTTCCAACTAAGAGAAAAAAATCTTATGACCCTACATTACATGGTGTGATTCCCCTCAAATCTATTTTGGTTAATAGACATATTGGAAACTCTGGCCGATGTATGATCTCTATGCAAGGCCCTAAAGATATAGCCCATCTCCTTTTCCAATGTGACACTCCTGGTCAACTATTGGAACGCGTCATATCTTATGAATCCACCGGCTTGGTGCATCCGTGCATCCAGAGGTTGAGAGCCGGCCGATTCACATCTAACGGTACGGATCTGGAACTTGCAATTTTTGCAAAAACACGCCCGCGTGCTACCTCCAACTTGTTGTCTGGCTCCAGGTTTAGCAGTTATCCCATGTCGCCGTAACTCCGTGCCCCTCAATGGCGCCAGGGCCATTGTACCCAACCGCTGATCTGATCACATGATGTCAACCATAACACGGCCTGGGAGCTGGCCTGCGAGCAGCAACCGATCGCATCCATGCCAGGCTCAGTGGCGATTCAAGGCGTTGTCCACATGCCGCCGCCTGCGGTTGAGCACTGACCAGGGATAACCGTGCTGCCGATTTTTTCTTTGACAGCGCCAATAGCCATCTGGAACAAGGGCAAACTTTAAGCAACACAGTCAACGTTATCGGATTTCTGCGCGATGGTACTTCATGTCAGATTGAAGACGCATGTGTCAAATGATTTGAATCCGAGCCAAAAAAAACTCTGAACAATTGTGTTCAACAACAAGAACAACGCAAAAGCTGAACTCGAGCGTCTCCCGGATCTTCATTCACCAACTCATTACAATTTTTATTCACAATTTTACACGAGATTCACATTCTAAAGCTACATCTGGGCAGACTCACGCGTCACGCCCAAGAAGAATTGAAATCGAAGTCACATTCACGAGGTCATCCAACATGAACTAGCTAAGTTAGATAAGAACATCAAATCAGGATTGGCCTCCTTGCAACCATAGGATGGTGAGAGATGTATTGGAATCGTCATATGCCTCCGCCTCTAGGATCTGCTCTCCGCCTGTCTTGGTTTCCACATCGGCTGGATGGCCGCAGGCCTCTGCGCGTCCACGATTTGGTCGCGGCCAGCGCTAGTCTCCGTCGCCAGCCATTGTCACTAGATGTGGTCTACAGTCTCCACTAGATGGTTTGCCACCCCAAATAGAACGGACTAGCCATGCCTCAGCCCTCCCACCCGGCCTCCAGGGATCGTCGGAGTAGAAGAATACAGAACGGAAGGGATTGGATCGTGGTGATGTGTCCTTAGTTGAGAGGCCGCGGGCGGTTTTTTGCAAAGTTGCCGGTTGCCAGATTCCTAACGTTAGATGTGGATCGGCCGGCTCACAACCTCTGGATGCAGGGATGCACGAAGGAGGTGGATTCATAAGATATGACGGCCAAATTCAATAGTTCAGCAATCCAAATAATTTAAGAATATAAATATTATCATCAGTTTTTTTTCTATTTTGTGTTTTACTTCGAAATCTTTGCAAATCAGGGACAGGGAGGATCTAAACTCTCCGGCCACGACTTCTACCGAATCATTTTCAGTGAGCAGAGGGTTAACCAAATTTAGAGCATACTCCCATGCTACTAAACTACCGACAGGAACGGCTGACCGCAGAATTAGCAAACATTATAACTAACTTAACCGAACTTAAGCAAGGCTATTATTGACCAACCCAGTAGTGGACCGTAGAACTTGCACAAAATTACACCCAAGCCACCAAAACAAACTTGCAATCCAAAGTACGCACCAAAACTGTCGTTTCCCATCCTCCCCGGATCATTTCATACTTTATAGCCTCCAAAAACTACACGTAGCTCGCATTTCCGATAATAGAATCATCCATAGCTTCCTCGTCGATCGTCTTCTCGGGAAACACGCATTGGCAATACCGGCCGATCGATCGACAGATCGGCACGGGCTCCGGCGAGGCGCGATGGCGTATCGGGTGCTGGAGGTGACGCTGATCTCGGCCAAGGACCTGAAGAAGGTGACGGTGTTCTCCAAGATGCGTGTGTACGCGGTGGCATCCATCTCCGGCGGCGACCCGCGCACGCCGACACACCGGACGCACTCGGACCGGCACGGCGGGCGGAACCCCATGTGGCACGCGCCGCTGCGGTTCCCAATCCCGATCGCCGCCGACCCCCGCGGGCTCGCACTGCACGTGCTCCTCCGCTCCGAGCGCTCCTTCGGCGACCGCGACGTCGGCGAGGTGCTCGTCCCCGTCCAGGACCTTTTCGCCGCCGCGCCTCCCGCCGGCGAGCATCGCCACCTCAGCTACCAGGTGCGACGCCCCATGAGCGGCCGGAAGCGCGGGGTGCTCCACATCTCCTACAGCCTCACGGACGCGCCGGCGGTAGGGCAGGGGGACGCGCGGTGCGCGCAGCAGCTGACCGCGGCGGCGACGAAGGGCGGTGTCGCGGAGGCAGTGACCGTGTACCCACCGTCGTACCAGCAGCAGGCTGTACCGCCGCCGTACGGGTACCAGCACCACTCTTACGGGTACGGCCCGTCGTACGGCTACGGCCACGCCGCCGCCGCTCCGTATGGGTACGGGGCGCCGTCCGCCGCCCCGGCGAGGCACGACGACAGCAGCGGCGGAGGGATGGCGTCCGGGTTCGGGATGGGGCTCCTGGGCGCGGCAGTCAGCGGGATGATGCTCGGCATCGGCGACGGCGTCGGGGACATGATCGCCGACGCGGAGATGGGCATGGATGGCTGCTGCTGATCTGCATGCATGCATAGACATCGCTCATCGATAGAGACGTACTCGTACGTGTAATTAAGCAACCGATGTGTGTTGGAATGCATAGTGATTTCCTTCTTGCGCAGTTTGTAAACGAACGAGATGGTTGACGCATTTGACACTGGTCGATTTCATGTTGTCGTTCTGTTAGGAGTTTTCCGATCCTATAAATAAAGAGCTTTATTGCTTTCATGGCAATCTGGTTCGAGCTACGCGGCCAAAGTTGGCCAGAGGTGAGTAAATGAAAAAAAAAAAACAAATGTACCATAATTAGGCTGGTCATAGTGGGGAGTAACTTGGACTAGTAACATATGCTATGTTGCTAGTCTAGGGTGTATATGGCAGTGATGGTGGTGATCTACGTATGGTGCGAGCAGCGACGGCGGCGTGACTAATATGACCAGAACTCGAAACTCTAAAGGAACTAGACGCTAAGACCAGCAACTCGACACGAAGATGCAGACATAAATTCAACTATGCAAAACTGAAAAGACAATGCAAGGCGTGGCAGGGGGTTATGGGACGATGATCTAAAAACCCTAACAATATTTTTTTGGCTTTTTCGTGGTTTATAGGTATGATGGTAGATGCAATCTACACTACGAAAACTGTAAAATCTCACCGAGCAACCTGAAATCTGATATCACTTGATAGGGCAAAGGTGGCCGATCTTTCGATGAGAGTAAGATAGCGTCGATTTGTTGGTGGAGTTCGTGCTTGACGATCCGACTACACGTGCAAAGCTCGTGCGCCAATGCAATCGCTAGGACAATCTCCGGGAGTTACCGATCTTGCGGATGCACGATCAGCCGACCAGCGAGGGTCTTAATTCCTACCTGAAATCGAGAACAGGTAAGAACTAATAATGCAATCAGAAGTATTGCGGATATAGATGAAAGCTTTATTGAAAAGGTGGGATTCCGAATAGTCGGTCTTGTTCTGGGCGTTGGCCTCAAAAGAAGTACACGAGAGTTTCAGCAATGGCTAATTTTTAGTCTAATCAAAATCCGAGTCTAAACCTGACGGCTATGGGGGTATTTAAAAGAGGAAAATGTGGGGTTTCGGCCAGCCATACGTATGGTGGCCGAACCAAACCCTAGAAGGCCTTTCCCCCTTCAATACGGACTCTAAAAAGTGGTTGATTTAAATCCTGCGAAAATTACATGGACCTGGCCCAAAACTAATGATGTCGCAGCACCATGTACTCATATGGACGAAATTATGAAGTGGGAAACTCTATATTTCGTCCATGTCTTCATCTTCAATTATGGTGGTTTCAAAGTTCTGAAATCTCCACTCGGGGCGTCCTCTTCAATCCTCACATGCTTGCTGCCATCTCCTCCATGCGTGATCATGCTCCAATGCATGTCCTCCTCATCCATGCTAGGTCCATCATTCCTAAGAGTTACAAACATATCTGATTTAGGCAGCATCATATTCTCATGTATGTGAGGAATAGTTCCAAGAAACGAAAGTACCTGATAGTTAAGTTGTTTGGCACGAGCTCGAGTAATTGGTCCTTGTATTTGTACAGCGGTTGTATCAATAGATGGGATGTCCTCATCATGCCCCCCTTCTTGAATTGAAGTCGTCCTCGACGAAAGCTCATCTTCTTCACCAAAATAAGGCTTCAAATCTGCAATGTTAAATGTAGGACTAACCGGACCCAATTCTGCAGGAAGCTCAAATTTATATGCATTATCATTTATTTTCTCTAACACCTTAAAAGGACCAGCGGCACGTGGCATGAGCTTAGACTTGCGCAATGCAGGAAAACGATCTTTGCGCAAATGCAACCAAACAAGATCACCAACATCAAACACAACATGCTTTCTTCCTCTATCCCCAACAATTTTTGTAGGATAACATAGCATAGAAAACAAAAAAATTCCTACCGCGAACACGAAATCCAAGTCAAGATGCAATCTAGAAGACGGTAGCAACGAGGGGATTGTCGAGTCTCACCCTTGAAGAGATTCCAAAGCCTACAAGATGAGGATCTTGTTGCTGCGGTAGACGCTCACTTGCCGCTTGCAAAAGCGCGTAGAAGATCTTGATCACGGCGCCACGAACGGGCAGCACCTCCGTACTCGGTCACACGTTCGGTTGTTGATGAAGACGACGTCCACCTCCCCGTTCCAGGCGGGCAGCGGAAGTAGTAGCTCCTCTTGAATCCGACAGCACGACGGCGTGGTGTCGGTGGTGGTGGAGAAATCCGGCGGAGCTTCGCTAAGCGTGCGGGATGTGGTGGAGGAGAGAGAGCCGCTAGGGTTTGGGAGAGAGGGGCGCCGGCCACTATGGGGTGCGGCCACCTTGTGGTCTTTGGGTGGCCGGCCCCCTCCCCTTGGCCCCTCATTATATAGGTGGAAGCCCCAAGTGTTGGACTACAAGTCTCCGAATAAGACCCGAACCAAAAACCTTCCATGTGATAGGGAAACCTACCCAAGGTGGGAATCCCACTTGGGTGGGATTTCCCCCTTCCATGTGGGGGTGGCCGGCCCCATAGGGGAGTCCACTTGGGACTCCTCCCCCTTAGGGTTGGCCGGCCATGGGAGGTGGAGTCCCTCCGGGACTCCGCCTTCCTTAGTGGTTTCTTCCGGACTTTTCTAGAACCTTCTAGAACCTTCCATAGAACCTTCCAGATCATTTTAAATCACATAAAATGACTTCCTATATATGAATCTTATTCTCCGGACCATTCCGGAACTCCTCGTGATGTACGGGATCTCATCCGGGACTCCGAACAAATATTCGAACTCCATTCCATATTCAAGTTCTACCATTTCAACATCCAACTTTAAGTGTGTCACCCTACGGTTCGCGAACTATGCGGACATGGTTGAGTACTCACTCCGACCAATAACCAATAGCGGGATCCGGGAGATCCATAATGGCTCCCACATATTCAACGATGACTTAGTGATCGAATGAACCATTCACATACGATACCGATGCGTGTAGTTGACATGTCCGTTGGGAACCCCAAGAGGAAGGTGTGATGCGCACGATGTAGCAAGTTTCCTCGCGAAGAAACCAAGGTTTAATCGAACCAGGAGGAGTCAAGAAGCACGTCGAAGGTTGATGGCGGCGGGATGTAGTGCGGCGCAACACCGAGGATTCCAGCGCCAATGTGGAACCTGCACAACACAACCAAAGTACTTTGCCCCAACGAAACAGATGAGGTTGTCAATCTCACCGGCTTGCCAGTAACAAAGGATTAACCGTATTGTGTGGAAGATGATTGTTTGCGAAGAACAAGTAAAGAACAATTGCAAGAGATTGTATGCGATGTAAAGAATAGGACCGGGGTCCACAGCTCACTAGAGGTGTCTCTCCCATAAGATAAATAGCATGTTGGGTGAACAAATTACGATCGGGCAATTGACAAATAGAGAGGGCATGACAATGCACATACATGATATGATAAATATAGTGAGATTTAATTGGGCATTACGACAAAGTACATAGACCGCTATCCAACATGCATCTATGCCTAAAAAGTCCACCTTCGTGTTATCATCCGAACCCCTTCCGGTATTAAGTTGCAAACAACAGACAATTGCATTAAGTATGGTGCGTAATGTAATCAACAACTACATCCTTGGATATAGCATCAATGTTTTATCCCTAGTGGCAACAACGACATCCACAACCTTAGAACTTTCTCACACTGTCCCGCATTTAATGGAGGCATGAACCCACTATCGAGCATAAATACTCCCTCTTGGAGTTAAGAGCAAAAACTTGGCCAGAGCCTCTACTAATAACGGAGAGCATGCAAGATCATAAACAACACATAGGTAATAGATTGATAATTAACATAACATAGTATTCTCTATCCATCGGATCCCGACAAACACAACATATAGCATTACGATCTTGATCATGTTAGGCAGCTCACAAGATCCAACAATGAAGCACATAAGGAGAAGACGACCATCTAGCTACTGCTATGGACCCATAGTCCAGGGGTGAACTACTCACTCATCACTCCGGATGCGATCATGGCGATGAAGAGTCCTCCGGGAGATGATTCCCCCTCCGGCAGGGTGCCGGAGGCGATCTCCCGAATCCCCGAGAGGGGATTGGCGGGGGCGGCGTCTCAGGAAGGTTTTCCGTATCGTGGCGCTCGGCATCGGGGGTTTCGCGGCGAAGGCTTTGAGTAGGCGGAAGGGCAACGCGGGGGCCACACGAGGGCCCCACACGCTAGGGCCGCGCGGCCAAGACCTGGGCCGCGCCGCCTAGTGTGGCGGCGCCTCGTGGCCCCACTTCCTTTCCCCTTGGTCTTCTGGAAGCTTCGTGCAAAAATAGGACCCCGGGCATTGATTTCGTCCAATTCCGAGAATATTTCCTTACTAGGATTTCGAAACCAAAAGCAGCAGAAAACAAAGAATCGGCTCTTCGGCATCTTGTTAATAGGTTAGTGCCGGAAAATGCATAAATACGACATATAATGTGTATAAAACATGTAGATATCATCAATAATGTGGCATGGAACATAATAAATTATAGATACGTTTGGGACGTATCAAGCATCCCCAAGCTTAGTTCCTACTCGCCCTCGAGTAGGTAAACGATAACAATGATAATTTCTTAAGTGACGTGCCATCATAACCTTGATCATACTATTGTAAGCATATGTAATGAATGCAGCGATCAAAACAATGGTAATGACATGAGTAAACAAATGAATCATAAAAGCAAAGACTTTTCATGAATAGTACTTCAAGACAAGCATCAATAAGTCTTGCATAAGAGTTAACTCATAAAGCAATAAATCAAAGTAAAGGTATTGAAGCAACACAAAGGAAGATTAAGTTTCAGCGGTTGCTTTCAACTTATAACATGTATATCTCATGGATATTTGTCAATGTAAAGTAATATAACAAGTGCAATATGCAAGTATGTAGGAATCAATGCACAGTTCACACAAGTGTTTGCTTCTTAAGGTGGAGAGAGATAGGTGAACTGACTCAACATAAAAGTAAAAGAAAGGTCCTTCAAAGAGGAAAGCATCGATTGCTATATTTGTGCTAGAGCTTTGGTTTTGAAAACATGAAACAATTTTGTCAACGGTAGTAATAAAGCATATGTATCATGTAAATTATATCTTACAAGTTGCAAGCCTCATGCATAGTATACTAATAGTGCTCGGCACCTTGTCCTAATTAGCTTGGACTACCGGGATCATCGCAATACACATGTTTTAACCAAGTGTCACAAAGGGGTACCTCCATGCCACCTGTACAAAGGTCTAAGGAGAAAGCTCGCATTTTGGATTTCTCGCTTTTGATTATTCTCAACTTAGACATCCATACCGGGACAACATGGACAACGAGATAATGGACTCCTCTTTAATGCATAAGCATGTAGCAACAATTAGTGTTCTCATATGAGATTGAGGATATATGTCCAAAACTGAAACTTCCACCATGATTCATGGCTTTAGTTAGCGTCCCAATGTTCTTCTCTAACAATATGCATGCTCTAACCATAAAGTGGTAGATATCCCTTACTTCAGACAAGACGGACATGCATAGCAACTCACATGATATTCAACAAAGAGTAGTTGATGGCGTCCCCAGGAACATGGTTATCGCACAACAAGCAACTTAATAAGAGATAAAGTGCATAAGTACATATTCAATACCACAATAGTTTTTAAGGCTATTTTGTCCCATGAGCTATATATTGCAACGCGAATGATGGAAATTTAAAGGTAGCACTCAAGCAATTTACTTTGGAATGGCGGAGAAATACCATGTAGTAGGTAGGTATGGTGGACACAAATGGCATAGTGGTTGGCTCAAGGATTTTGGATGCATGAGAAGTATTCCCTCTCGATACAAGGTTTAGGCTAGCAAGGTTATTTGAAACAAACACAAGGATGAACCGGTGCAGCAAAACTCACATAAAAGACATATTGTAAATATTATAAGACTCTACACCGTCTTCCTTGTTGTTCAAAACTCAATACTAGAAATTATCTAGACTTTAGAGAGACCAAATATGCAAACCAAATTTTAGCAAGCTCTATGTATTTCTTCATTAATGGGTGCAAAGTATATGATGCAAGAGCTTAAACATGAGCACAACAATTGCCAAGTATCAAATTATCCAAGACATTTTAGAATTACTACATGTAGCATTTCCCGATTCCAACCATATAACAATTTAACGAAAAAGATTCAACCTTCGCCATGAATACTACGAGTAAAGCCTAAGGACATATTTGTCCATATGCAACAGCGGAGCGTGTCTCTCTCCCACACAATGAATGCTAGGATCCATTTTATTCAAACAAAAACAAAAACAAACAGTACGCTCCAAGCAAAGTACATAAGATGTGACTGAATAAAAATATAGTTTCGAGGGAGGAACCCGATAATGTTGTCGATGAAGAAGGGATGCCTTGGGCATCCCCAAGCTTAGACGCTTGAGTCTTCTTAAAATATGCAGGGATGAACCACCGGGGCATCCCCAAGCTTAGAGCTTTCACTCCTCTTGATCATAGTATATCATACTCCTCTCTTGACCCTTGAAAACTTCCTTCACACCAAACTTCAAGCAAACTCATTAGAGGGTTAGTGCATAATCAAAAATTCACATGTTCAGAGGTGACACAATAATTATTAATACTTCTGGATATTGCACAAAGCTACTGGACATTAATGGATCAAAGAAATTCATCCAACATAGCAAAAGAGGCAATGCGAAATAAAAGGCAGAATCTGTCAAAAAGAGAACAGTCCATAAAGACGAACCTGGAAGGGGCACTTAACTTGCTCAAACGGAAAAACTCAAAACTAATGAAAGTTGCGTACATATCTGAGGATCACGCACGTAAATTTGCAGATTTTTTTGAATTTTTTACAGAGACTTCTGCGCGAATTCGTGAAAGACAACAATGCTGTTTCTGTGCAGCAATCCAAATCTAGCATCAACTTTACCATAGAGACTTTACTTGGCACAAAAACATGATAAGGAGAGGTTGCTACAGTAGTAAACAAATTCCAAGACTCAAATATAAAACAAAGTACTGTAGTAAAAACATGGGTTGTCTTCCATAAGCGCTTTTCTTTAACGCCTTTCAGCTAGGCGCAGAAAGTGTAAATCAAGTGTTATCAAGAGATGAAGCATCGACATCATAATTTGTTCTAATAATAGAATCATAAGGTAACTTCATTCTTTTTCTAGGGAAGTGTTTCATACCTTTCTTGAGAGGAAATTGATATTTAATATTACCTTCCTTCATATCAATAGTAGCACCAACGGTTCGAAGAAAAGGTCTTCCCAATATAATGGGACAAGATGCATTGCATTCAATATCCAAGACAACAAAATCAACGGGGACAAGGTTATTGTTAACCATAATGCGAACATTATCAACTCTCCCCAAAGGTTTCTTTTTAGCATTATCAACAAGATTAACATCCAAATAACAATTTTTCAATGGTGGCAAGTCAAGCATATCATAGACTTTCTTAGGCATAACGTAAATACTTGCACCAAGATCACATAAAGCATTACAATCAAAATCATTGACCCTCATCTTAATGATGGGCTCCCAACCATCTTCTAACTTTCTAGGAATAGAGGTTTCAAGTTTTAGTTTCTCTTCTCTAGCTTTTATGAGAGCATTTGTAATATGTTTTGTAAAGGCCAAATTTATAGCACTAGCATTGGGACTTTTAGCAAGTTTTTGTAAGAACTTTATAACTTCAGAGATGTGAAAATCATCAAAATCTAAATCATTATGAGCTACAGCAATGGGATCATCATCCCCAATGTTGGAAAAAATTTCAGCAGCTTTATCACAGTGCAGTTTCAAGCAGCTTTTAGCAATTTCGAGTGCATTTTGTACGCTTTGCACTAGGAGTAGAAACATTGCCAACACCAATTATTTTACCATTGATAGTAGGAGGTGTAGCAACATGTGAATCATTATCATTACTAGTGGTGGTAATAGTCCAAACTTTAGCTATATTATTCTCTTTAGCTAGTTTTTCATTTTCTTCTCTATCCCACCTAGCACGCAATTCAGCCATTAATCTTATATTCTCATTAATTCTAACTTGGATGGCATTTGCTGTAGTAGTAATCT